>NW_026600528.1:55000-207500 GCF_029448725.1 Salvelinus fontinalis
TCCGTAATGAGATCGGTGGAGAAGGGGAGCGCAGGATCAGTCTCTCCAGGGCTAACAGTGCCTCTTACAGCGGCGGAGGAGAGAGCTGCAGCTTCGAGTCCTCTCTCTCGTCCCACTGTACCAACGCTGGGGTGTCGGTGTTGGAGGTCCCTCCAGAGAGCCAGCCGATACACAGAGAGAAGGTCAAGAGATACATCATAGAACACATTGATCTGGGAGCGTTCTACTACCACAAGTTCTTCTATGGGAAAGGTAAGAATTACGTTCCTGCATTACATTGATGGAAGCTAAGAGGAAAATAAGAATCTATCTGCAATTTTAAAGCTGATCAACAACCCTAAACAAATATATATTCCCGGGTGACGCAGTGGTCTAGAGCACTGCATCGCAGTGCTAGCTGCGCCACCAGAGTCTCTGGGTTCGCGCCCAGGCTCTGTCGCAGCCGGCCGCAACCGGGAGGTCCGTGGGGCGACTCACAATTGGCATAGCGTTGTCCGGGTTAGGGAGGGTTTGGCCGGTAGGGATATCCTTGTCTCAGTATGTAAATGTAATAAAATGCATGCACTCTACTGTAAGTCGCTCTGGATAAGAGCGTCTGCTAAATGACTAAAATGTAATATATATACAGTTGAAGTCGGGGGTTTACTTACACCTTAGCCAAATACATTTAAACTCAGTTTTTCACAATTCCTGACATTTAATCCTAGTAAAAATTCCCTCTCTTAGGTCAGTTAGGATCACTACTTTATTTTAAGAAATTGAAGTGTCAGAATAATAGTAGAGAGAATGATTTATTTCAGATTTTAATTTCTTTCCTGAGCGGTAGGACGGCTGCGTGGTCCCATGGTGTTTATACTTGCGTACTATTGTTTGTACAGATGCATTTGGTACCTTCAGGCATTTCGAAATTGTCCCAAGGATGAACCAGACTTGAACCAGACAATGTGTTTTAGGTCTTGGCTGATTTCTTTAGATTTTTCCATGATGTCAAGCAAAGAGGCACTGAGTTTGAAGGTAGGCCTTGAAATACATCCACAGGTACACCTCCAGTTGACTCAAGTGATGTCAATTTGTCACGCCCTGGCCTTAGTATTCTTTGTTTTCTTTATTATTTTAGTTAGGTCAGGGTGTGACATGGGGAATGTTTATGTTTTGTTGGTTTTGGGTGTTTATGGTAAAGGGGTTGTGTATAGTATATGGGTTTGTGTGGAGTACATGTTTCTAGTGTTGTCTATGTATGTTTAGTTGTCTAGGAGAGTCTATGGTTGCCTGAGTGAGTTCCCAATTAGAGACAGCTGATTTCGGTTGTCTCTGATTGGGAGCCTTATTTAGGGTAGCCATGGGCTCTCATTGGTTGTGGGTAATTGTCTATGTAGAACGTTTGTAGCCTGTATGTATGTGCACAACGTTTGTAGCTTCACGGTCGTTTTGTTGTTTTGTTCGTTTTGTTAAAGTGTTTCGTGTTTATTTTTTGTCATCTTTTAAAATAAAAGAAGATGGCTTATTTTCCAACTGCTGCGTTTTGGTCCGTCAATCCCCCACACGATCGTGACACAATTAGCCTATCAGAAGCTTCTAAAGCCATTACATCATTTTCTGGAATTTTCCAAGCTGTTTAAAGGCACAGTCAACTTAGTGTATGTAAACTTCTGACCCACTGGAATTGTGATACAGTGAATTATAAGTGAAATAATCTGTTTGTAAACAATTGTTTGAAAAATTACTTGTAGATGTCCTATCTGACTTGCCAAAACTATAGTTTGTTAACAAGAAATAACAAGAAATATGTGGAGTGGTTGAAAAATGAGTTTTAACGATTCCAACCTAGGTGTATGTAAACTTACGACTTCAACTGTCCATAGACGTACAGTACCAGTCCAACGTTTTAGAACAACTACTCATTCCAGGCTTTTTCTTCCTTTGTAGAATAACAGTGAAGACTTCAACACTATGAAAATAGACATATGGAATCATGTAGTAACCAAAAAAGTGTTAAACAATCATGTGTATCAGTCTGGGATTTGATTTGATGGATGAGGACTTTTCTTTGGTTTCTATATATATCTTTACAGTACCAGTCAAAGGTTTGGACACATCTCCTCATTCAAGGGTTTTTATCTATTTTTACTATTTTCTACATTGTAGAATAATGAAGTGAAGACATCAAAACTATGAAATAACACATATGGAATCATGTAGTAACCAAAAAAAGTGTTAAACAAATCAAAATATATTTTAGATTTTAGATTCTTCAAAGTAACCACCCTTTGCCTTGATGACAGCTTTGCACACTCTTGGCATTCGCTCAACCAGCTTCACCTGGAATACTTTTCCAACAGTCTTGAAGGAGTTCCCACATATGCTGAGCACTTGTTGGCAGCTGTTCTTTCACTCTGCAGTCCGACTCATCCCAAACCATCTCAATTGGGTTGAGGTTGGGTGATTGTGGAGGCCAGGTCATCTGATGCAGCACTCCATCACTCTCCTTCTTGGTCAAACAGCCCTTACACAGCCTGGAGGTGTGTTGGGTCATTATCCTGTTGATAAACAAATGATAGTCCCACTAAGCCCAAACCAGATGGGATGGCGTATTGCTGCAGTATGCTCTTGTAGCCATGCCGGTTAAGTGTGCCTTGAATTCTAAATAAATCACAGACAGTGTCACCAGCAAAGCACCCCCACACCATGACACCTCCTCCTCCATGCTTCACGGTGGGAACCCACACCATGACACCTCCTCCTCCATGCTTCACGGTGGGAACCCACACCATGACACCTCCTCCTCCATGCTTCACGGTGGGAACCCACACCATGACACCTCCTCCTCCATGCTTCACGGTGGGAACCCACACCATGACACCTCCTCCTCCATGCTTCACGGTGGTAACCAGACATGCGGAGATCATCCGTTCACACATCTCACAAGATGGTGGTTGGAACCAGAAATCTCCCATTTGGATTCCAGACCAAAGCAAGTCTCTTCTTCTTACTTATTCCTTCAGTGGTTTCTCTAACATTTTGACCATGCAGGCCTGATTCACACAGTTTCCTGTACAGTTGATGTTGAGATGTGTCTGTTACTTGCACTCTGTGAAGCATTTATTTGGCTCATTCATCCCCCCTCCTCTCCCCTGGAACTACTCCCCAGGTTGTTGCTGTCAATGAGAATGTGTTCTCAGTCAATTTAACTGCTAAAATAAGGGTTAAATAAAACCATTTAAACATTTGGCCTGCAATTCCTGAGGCTGGTGACTAATGAACGTATCCTCTGCAGCAGAGGTAACTCTGGGTCTTCCTTTCCTGAGTCTGGTGACTAATGAACTAATCCTCTGCAGCAGAGGTAACTCTGGGTCTTCCTTTCCTGAGTCTGGTGACTAATGAACTAATCCTCTGCAGCAGAGGTAACTGGGTCTTCCTTTTCTGAGTCTGGTGACTAATGAACTAATCCTCTGCAGCAGAGGTAACTCTGGATCTTCCTTTCCTGTGGCGGTCCTCATGAGAGACAGTTTCATCATAGCTCTTGATGATTTTTGCGACCGCACTTGAAGAAACTATTAACGTTCTTGACATTTTCTGCATTCACTGACTATCATGTCTTAAAGTAATGATGGACTGTCGTTTCTCTTTGCTTATTTGAGCTGTTCTTGCCATAATATGGACTTGGTCTTTTACCAAATGGGGCTATCTTCTGTATACCACCCCTACCTTGTCACAACACAACCGATTGGCTCAAACGCATTAAGGATAGAAATTCCACAAATTCACTTTTAACAAGGCACACCTGTTAGAGAATAGTACAAAATAAAGAAAAACCCTTGAATAAGTAGGTGTTTTAAAACTTTAGACAGATGTTGTATATAATAATAATCAATTAACTTACTTTTCACACAAGTTTCATCAGTTGCTGAGAAACAACTCTAAAGGGCAGAACCAACACTAATTAGGGGTGTGCAACTTTTCAGACACTAAATGGTTAACTTCTTATGGCTGCAGCCCGACACCGTACACTTATGACAAAATCCAGCTCAAAGTGCAGGGCGCGAAATTCAAGAAGATATTTTTTTTTAAATATTTAACTTTCACACATTAATGGGAAGAGAATATGACATCTGGTTCCCTCCAGGAGTTCTCAGCCAGACTACTTTTCTGCTTTCTTTTCACACTATAAAAAACGCTGATGCTCTTCTCCTAGTGGAGACCCAGTCCCTCTAGTTCTCAACCAGTTATCTGCTCTGTACAAAACAGAGAGAGCCGTGTGTGTGTGTGTGTGTGTGTGTGTGTGTGTGTGTGTGTGTGTGTGTGTGTGTGTGTGTGTGTGTGTGTGTGTGTGTGTGTGTGTGTGTGTGTGTGTGTGTGTGTGTGTGTGTGTGTGTGTGTGTTTTCGGAGTGTGTCTGTGTTTTCCGTGCGTGCGTTTTTTTTGGTGTGTGTGTTTTCGGGGTGTGTGTTTTCTGGGTGTGTGTGTTTTCGGGGTGTGTGTTTTCGGTGTGTGTGTTTTCGGGGTGTGTGTTTTCGGGGTGTGTGTTTTCGGGGTGTGTGTGTTCAGTGTTTTTAGTGTGTGTTATTTTCTCAACTCCCAGGAAGACCAGGGGTTTGTAATGTGAGAAGTAAGGTGGTGAGGGTTGAGGGGGTTGAGGGGGGAGGCAGTTGTTCCTCCAGGGGGACTAGGAGGGGGTGTGGATGGGGGGTGTCAGCATTAAACCTTGGGGCATCCAAACCGCAGCACAGTCCCAGAGATCCTCATTATAACACAACTGTGTCTGACTCTGAAAATACCACCTCTCTCTCTCAACTCATTTCATCACCATGCAGGTAGTGTTTCCTCTCTCTCTCAACTCATTTCATCACCATGCAGGTAGTGTTTCCTCTCTCAACTCATTTCATCACCATACAGGTAGTGTTTCCTCTCTCTCTCAACTCATTTCATCACCATACAGGTAGTGTTTCCTCTCTCAACTCATTTCAACACCATGCAGGTAGTGTTTCCTCTCTCAACTCATTTCATCACCATACAGGTAGTGTTTCCTCCCTCTCTCAACTCATTTCATCACCATACAGGTAGTGTTTCCTCTCTCAACTCATTTCATCACCATGCAGGTAGTGTTTCCTCTCTCAACTCATTTCATCACCATGCAGGTAGTGTTTCCTCTCTCAACTCATTTCATCACCATGCAGGTAGTGTTTCCTCTCTCAACTCATTTCATCACCATGCAGGTAATGTTTCCTCTCTCAACTCATTTCATCACCATGCAGGTAGTGTTTCCTCTCTCAACTCATTTCATCACCATGCAGGTAGTGTTTCCTCCCTCTCTCAACTCATTTCATCACCATGCAGGTAGTGTTTCCTCTCTCAACTCATTTCAACACCATGCAGGTAGTGTTTCCTCTCTCAACTCATTTCATCACCATGCAGGTAGTGTTTCCTCTCTCAACTCATTTCATCACCATGCAGGTAGTGTTTCCTCTCTCTCTCAACTCATTTCATCACCATGCAGGTAGTGTTTCCTCTCTCAACTCATTTCATCACCATACAGGTAGTGTTTCCTCTCTCAACTCATTTCATCACCATGCAGGTAGTGTTTCCTCTCTCAACTCATTTCATCACCATGCAGGTAGTGTTTCCTCTCTCAACTCATTTCATCACCATACAGGTAGTGTTTCCTCTCTCAACTCATTTCATCACCATGCAGGTAGTGTTTCCTCTCAACTCATTTCATCACCATACAGGTAGTGTTTCCTCTCTCAACTCATTTCATCACCATACAGGTAGTGTTTCCTCTCTCAACTCATTTCATCACCATGCAGGTAGTGTTTCCTCTCTCTCTCAACTCATTTCATCACCATGCAGGTAGTGTTTCCTCTCTCAACTCATTTCATCACCATGCAGGTAGTGTTTCCTCCCTCAACTCATTTCATCACCATGCAGGTAGTGTTTCCTCCCTCTCTCAACTCATTTCATCACCATGCAGGTAGTGTTTCCTCTCTCAACTCATTTCATCACCATGCAGGTAGTGTTTCCTCTCTCTCTCAACTCATTTCATCACCATACAGGTAGTGTTTCCTCTCTCTCTCAACTCATTTCATCACCATGCAGGTAGTGTTTCCTCTCTCAACTCATTTCATCACCATACAGGTAGTGTTTCCTCTCTCTCTCAACTCATTTCATCACCATACAGGTAGTGTTTCCTCCCTCTCTCAACTCATTTCATCACCATACAGGTAGTGTTTCCTCTCTCAACTCATTTCATCACCATACAGGTAGTGTTTCCTCTCTCAACTCATTTCATCACCATACAGGTAGTGTTTCCTCTCTCTCTCAACTCATTTCATCACCATGCAGGTAGTGTTTCCTCTCTCAACTCATTTCATCACCATACAGGTAGTGTTTCCTCTCTCTCTCAACTCATTTCATCACCATACAGGTAGTGTTTCCTCCCTCTCTCAACTCATTTCATCACCATGCAGGTAGTGTTTCCTCTCTCAACTCATTTCATCACCATACAGGTAGTGTTTCCTCTCTCAACTCATTTCATCACCATGCAGGTAGTGTTTCCTCTCTCAACTCATTTCATCACCATACAGGTAGTGTTTCCTCCCTCAACTCATTTCATCACCATGCAGGTAGTGTTTCCTCTCTCAACTCATTTCATCACCATACAGGTAGTGTTTCCTCCCTCAACTCATTTCATCACCATACAGGTAGTGTTTCCTCCCTCTCTCAACTCATTTCATCACCATACAGGTAGTGTTTCCTCCCTCAACTCATTTCATCACCATGCAGGTAGTGTTTCCTCCCTCTCTCAACTCATTTCATCACCATGCAGGTAGTGTTTCCTCCCTCAACTCATTTCATCACCATGCAGGTAGTGTTTCCTCTCTCAACTCATTTCATCACCATGCAGGTAGTGTTTCCTCTCTCAACTCATTTCATCACCATGCAGGTAGTGTTTCCTCTCTCAACTCATTTCATCACCATGCAGGTAGTGTTTCCTCTCTCAACTCATTTCATCACCATACAGGTAGTGTTTCCTCTCTCAACTCATTTCATCACCATACAGGTAGTGTTTCCTCTCTCAACTCATTTCATCACCATGCAGGTAGTGTTTCCTCCCTCTCTCAACTCATTTCATCACCATACAGGTAGTGTTTCCTCTCTCAACTCATTTCATCACCATACAGGTAGTGTTTCCTCTCTCAACTCATTTCATCACCATGCAGGTAGTGTTTCCTCTCTCTCTCAACTCATTTCATCACCATACAGGTAGTGTTTCCTCTCTCAACTCATTTCATCACCATGCAGGTAGTGTTTCCTCTCTCAACTCATTTCATCACCATGCAGGTAGTGTTTCCTCTCTCAACTCATTTCATCACCATGCAGGTAGTGTTTCCTCTCTCAACTCATTTCATCACCATGCAGGTAGTGTTTCCTCTCTCTCTCAACTCATTTCATCACCATGCAGGTAGTGTTTCCTCTCTCAACTCATTTCATCACCATGCAGGTAGTGTTTCCTCTCTCTCTCAACTCATTTCATCACCATGCAGGTAGTGTTTCCTCTCTCAACTCATTTCATCACCATACAGGTAGTGTTTCCTCCCTCTCTCAACTCATTTCATCACCATACAGGTAGTGTTTCCTCTCTCAACTCATTTCATCACCATACAGGTAGTGTTTCCTCTCTCAACTCATTTCATCACCATGCAGGTAGTGTTTCCTCTCTCAACTCATTTCATCACCATACAGGTAGTGTTTCCTCTCTCTCTCAACTCATTTCATCACCATGCAGGTAGTGTTTCCTCTCTCAACTCATTTCATCACCATGCAGGTAGTGTTTCCTCTCTCAACTCATTTCATCACCATACAGGTAGTGTTTCCTCTCTCAACTCATTTCATCACCATACAGGTAGTGTTTCCTCTCTCAACTCATTTCATCACCATGCAGGTAGTGTTTCCTCTCTCAACTCATTTCATCACCATGCAGGTAGTGTTTCCTCTCTCAACTCATTTCATCACCATACAGGTAGTGTTTCCTCTCTCTCTCAACTCATTTCATCACCATGCAGGTAGTGTTTCCTCTCTCAACTCATTTCATCACCATGCAGGTAGTGTTTCCTCTCTCTCTCAACTAATTTCATCACCATGCAGGTAGTGTTTCCTCTCTCTCTCAACTCATTTCATCACCATGCAGGTAGTGTTTCCTCTCTCAACTCATTTCATCACCATGCAGGTAGTGTTTCCTCTCTCTCTCAACTAATTTCATCACCATGCAGGTAGTGTTTCCTCTCTCTCTCAACTCATTTCATCACCATGCAGGTAGTGTTTCCTCTCTCAACTCATTTCATCACCATACAGGTAGTGTTTCCTCTCTCAACTCATTTCATCACCATACAGGTAGTGTTTCCTCTCTCTCTCAACTCATTTCATCACCATGCAGGTAGTGTTTCCTCTCTCAACTCATTTCATCACCATGCAGGTAGTGTTTCCTCTCTCAACTCATTTCATCACCATACAGGTAGTGTTTCCTCTCTCAACTCATTTCATCACCATACAGGTAGTGTTTCCTCTCTCAACTCATTTCATCACCATGCAGGTAGTGTTTCCTCTCTCTCTCAACTCATTTCATCACCATACAGGTAGTGTTTCCTCTCTCAACTCATTTCATCACCATACAGGTAGTGTTTCCTCTCTCTCTCAACTCATTTCATCACCATACAGGTAGTGTTTCCTCTCTCAACTCATTTCATCACCATGCAGGTAGTGTTTCCTCTCTCTCTCAACTCATTTCATCACCATACAGGTAGTGTTTCCTCTCTCTCTCAACTCATTTCATCACCATGCAGGTAGTGTTTCCTCTCTCAACTCATTTCATCACCATGCAGGTAGTGTTTCCTCTCTCAACTCATTTCATCACCATACAGGTAGTGTTTCCTCTCTCAACTCATTTCATCACCATACAGGTAGTGTTTCCTCTCTCAACTCATTTCATCACCATGCAGGTAGTGTTTCCTCTCTCTCTCAACTCATTTCATCACCATGCAGGTAGTGTTTCCTCTCTCAACTCATTTCATCACCATGCAGGTAGTGTTTCCTCCCTCTCTCAACTCATTTCATCACCATGCAGGTAGTGTTTCCTCTCTCTCTCAACTCATTTCATCACCATACAGGTAGTGTTTCCTCCCTCTCTCAACTCATTTCATCACCATACAGGTAGTGTTTCCTCTCTCTCTCAACTCATTTCATCACCATACAGGTAGTGTTTCCTCTCTCTCTCAACTCATTTCATCACCATACAGGTAGTGTTTCCTCCCTCTCTCAACTCATTTCATCACCATGCAGGTAGTGTTTCCTCCCTCTCTCAACTCATTTCATCACCATACAGGTAGTGTTTCCTCTCTCTCTCAACTCATTTCATCACCATGCAGGTAGTGTTTCCTCTCTCAACTCATTTCATCACCATGCAGGTAGTGTTTCCTCTCTCAACTCATTTCATCACCATACAGGTAGTGTTTCCTCTCTCTCTCAACTCATTTCATCACCATGCAGGTAGTGTTTCCTCTCTCTCTCAACTCATTTCATCACCATACAGGTAGTGTTTCCTCTCTCTCTCAACTCATTTCATCACCATACAGGTAGTGTTTCCTCTCTCTCTCAACTCATTTCATCACCATACAGGTAGTGTTTCCTCTCTCAACTAATTTCATCACCATGCAGGTAGTGTTTCCTCTCTCAACTCATTTCATCACCATACAGGTAGTGTTTCCTCTCTCAACTCATTTCATCACCATACAGGTAGTGTTTCCTCTCTCAACTCATTTCATCACCATGCAGGTAGTGTTTCCTCTCTCAACTCATTTCATCACCATACAGGTAGTGTTTCCTCTCTCAACTCATTTCATCACCATGCAGGTAATGTTTCCTCTCTCAACTCATTTCATCACCATGCAGGTAGTGTTTCCTCTCTCTCTCAACTCATTTCATCACCATACAGGTAGTGTTTCCTCTCTCAACTCATTTCATCACCATGCAGGTAGTGTTTCCTCTCTCAACTCATTTCATCACCATGCAGGTAATGTTTCCTCTCTCAACTCATTTCATCACCATGCAGGTAGTGTTTCCTCTCTCTCTCAACTCATTTCATCACCATGCAGGTAGTGTTTCCTCTCTCAACTCATTTCATCACCATGCAGGTAGTGTTTCCTCTCTCAACTCATTTCATCACCATGCAGGTAGTGTTTCCTCTCTCTCTCAACTCATTTCATCACCATACAGGTAGTGTTTCCTCTCTCAACTCATTTCATCACCATACAGGTAGTGTTTCCTCTCTCTCTCAACTCATTTCATCACCATACAGGTAGTGTTTCCTCTCTCAACTCATTTCATCACCATACAGGTAGTGTTTCCTCCCTCTCTCAACTCATTTCATCACCATGCAGGTAGTGTTTCCTCTCTCAACTCATTTCATCACCATACAGGTAGTGTTTCCTCTCTCTCTCAACTCATTTCATCACCATACAGGTAATGTTTCCTCTCTCAACTCATTTCATCACCATGCAGGTAGTGTTTCCTCTCTCTCTCAACTCATTTCATCACCATACAGGTAGTGTTTCCTCTCTCTCTCAACTCATTTCATCACCATGCAGGTAGTGTTTCCTCTCTCAACTCATTTCATCACCATACAGGTAGTGTTTCCTCTCTCAACTCATTTCATCACCATACAGGTAGTGTTTCCTCTCTCTCTCAACTCATTTCATCACCATGCAGGTAGTGTTTCCTCTCTCAACTCATTTCATCACCATGCAGGTAGTGTTTCCTCTCTCTCTCAACTCATTTCATCACCATACAGGTAGTGTTTCCTCTCTCTCTCAACTCATTTCATCACCATACAGGTAGTGTTTCCTCCCTCAACTCATTTCATCACCATACAGGTAGTGTTTCCTCTCTCAACTCATTTCATCACCATGCAGGTAGTGTTTCCTCCCTCTCTCAACTCATTTCATCACCATGCAGGTAGTGTTTCCTCTCTCAACTCATTTCATCACCATGCAGGTAGTGTTTCCTCTCTCAACTCATTTCAACACCATGCAGGTAGTGTTTCCTCTCTCAACTCATTTCATCACCATACAGGTAGTGTTTCCTCTCTCAACTCATTTCATCACCATGCAGGTAGTGTTTCCTCTCTCTCTCAACTCATTTCATCACCATACAGGTAGTGTTTCCTCTCTCAACTCATTTCATCACCATACAGGTAGTGTTTCCTCTCTCAACTCATTTCATCACCATGCAGGTAGTGTTTCCTCTCTCTCTCAACTCATTTCATCACCATGCAGGTAGTGTTTCCTCTCTCAACTCATTTCATCACCATACAGGTAGTGTTTCCTCTCTCAACTCATTTCATCACCATACAGGTAGTGTTTCCTCTCTCAACTCATTTCATCACCATACAGGTAGTGTTTCCTCTCTCTCTCAACTCATTTCATCACCATACAGGTAGTGTTTCCTCTCTCTCTCAACTCATTTCATCACCATACAGGTAGTGTTTCCTCTCTCAACTAATTTCATCACCATGCAGGTAGTGTTTCCTCTCTCTCTCAACTCATTTCATCACCATGCAGGTAGTGTTTCCTCTCTCAACTAATTTCATCACGATGCAGGTAGTGTTTCCTCTCTCTCTCAACTCATTTCATCACCATACAGGTAGTGTTTCCTCTCTCTCTCAACTCATTTCATCACCATGCAGGTAGTGTTTCCTCTCTCAACTCATTTCATCACCATGCAGGTAGTGTTTCCTCTCTCTCTCAACTCATTTCATCACCATACAGGTAGTGTTTCCTCTCTCAACTCATTTCATCACCATGCAGGTAGTGTTTCCTCTCTCAACTCATTTCATCACCATACAGGTAGTGTTTCCTCTCTCAACTCATTTCATCACCATACAGGTAGTGTTTCCTCCCTCTCTCAACTCATTTCATCACCATGCAGGTAGTGTTTCCTCTCTCAACTCATTTCATCACCATACAGGTAGTGTTTCCTCTCTCTCTCAACTAATTTCATCACCATACAGGTAGTGTTTCCTCTCTCAACTCATTTCATCACCATACAGGTAGTGTTTCCTCTCTCAACTCATTTCATCACCATGCAGGTAGTGTTTCCTCTCTCTCTCAACTCATTTCATCACCATACAGGTAGTGTTTCCTCTCTCAACTCATTTCATCACCATGCAGGTAGTGTTTCCTCTCTCAACTCATTTCATCACCATGCAGGTAGTGTTTCCTCTCTCAACTCATTTCATCACCATACAGGTAGTGTTTCCTCTCTCAACTCATTTCATCACCATGCAGGTAGTGTTTCCTCCCTCTCTCAACTCATTTCATCACCATGCAGGTAGTGTTTCCTCTCTCAACTCATTTCATCACCATGCAGGTAGTGTTTCCTCTCTCTCTCAACTCATTTCATCACCATACAGGTAGTGTTTCCTCTCTCTCTCAACTCATTTCATCACCATACAGGTAGTGTTTCCTCTCTCAACTCATTTCATCACCATGCAGGTAGTGTTTCCTCTAGTGTTTTCTCCTAAGTCCCTCTGACAGCTACTGCACCTATCCACCATTATAATGAATCAGGACAGTTTGAGACATGGAGAACACACACATTCAGAGGAATATGACTCCAGTCACATGACATCACATGGTGCTAGAGAACTGACTCTGTCAGCTCTTCGTGTGTGTGTGTGTGCGTGTGTGCGTGTGTGTGCGTGTGTGTGTGTGTGTGTGTGTGTGTGTGTGTGTGTGTGTGTGTGTGTGTGTGTGTGTGTGTGTGTGTGTGTGTGTGTGTGTGTGTGTGTGTGTGTGTGTGTGTGTGTGAGTGTGTGTGTGTGTGTGTGTGTCAGTGAGCTGATTTTGTCTGGCTAGTGTGTAGCAAGAGAAGAATAGAACTACAACCTCCACCTGTTATAATGGTGTCTGTGGTAATACACCTGTTATAATGGTGTCTGTGGTAATACACCTGTTATAATGGAGTCTGTAATACACCTGTTATAATGGTGTCTGTGGTAATACACCTGTTATAATGGTGTCTGTAATACACCTGTTATAATGGTGTCTGTGGTAATACACCTGTTATAATGGAGTCTGTAATACACCTGTTATAATGGTGTCTGTGGTAATACACCTGTTATAATGGAGTCTGTAATACACCTGTTATAATGGTGTCTGTGGTAATACACCTGTTATAATGGTGTCTGTAATACACCTGTTATAATGGTGTCTGTGGTACACCTGTTATAATGGTGTCTGTGGTAATACACCTGTTATAATGGAGTCTGTAATACACCTGTTATAATGGAGTCTGTAATACACCTGTTATAATGGTGTCTGTGGTAATACACCTGTTATAATGGTGTCTGTGGTAATACACCTGTTATAATGGTGTCTGTGGTAATACACCTGTTATAATGGAGTCTGTAATACACCTGTTATAATGGTGTCTGTGGTAATACACCTGTTATAATGGTGTCTGTAATACACCTGTTATAATGGTGTCTGTGGTACACCTGTTATAATGGTGTCTGTGGTAATACACCTGTTATAATGGAGTCTGTAATACACCTGTTATAATGGAGTCTGTAATACACCTGTTATAATGGTGTCTGTGGTAATACACCTGTTATAATGGTGTCTGTGGTAATACACCTGTTATAATGGTGTCTGTAATACACCTGTTATAATGGTGTCTGTAATACACCTGTTATAATGGTGTCTGTGGTAATACACCTGTTATAATGGTGTCTGTGGTACACCTGTTATAATGGTGTCTGTGGTAATACACCTGTTATAATGGTGTCTGTGGTAATACACCTGTTATAATGGAGTCTGTAATACACCTGTTATAATGGTGTCTGTGGTAATACACCTGTTATAATGGTGTCTGTAATACACCTGTTATAATGGTGTCTGTGGTACACCTGTTATAATGGTGTCTGTGGTACACCTGTTATAATGGTGTCTAGGGTAATACACCTGTTATAATGGTGTCTGTAATACACCTGTTAAAATGGTGTCTGTGGTAATACACCTGTTATAATGGTGTCTGTGGTACACCAGTTATAATGGTGTCTGTGGTACACCTGTTATAATGGTGTCTGTGGTACACCTGTTATAATGGTGTCTGTAATACACCTGTTACAATGGTGTCTGTAATACACCTGTTATAATAGTGTCTGTAATACACCTGTTATAATGGTGTCTGTGGTAATACACCTGTTATAATGGTGTCTGTAATACACCTGTTATAATGGAGTCTGTAATACACCTGTTATAATGGTGTCTGTGGTACACCTGTTATAATGGAGTCTGTGGTAATACACCTGTTATAATGGAGTCTGTAATACACCTGTTATAATGGTGTCTGTGGTACACCTGTTATAATGGAGTCTGTGGTAATACACCTGTTACAATGGTGTCTGTAATACACCTGTTATAATGGTGTCTGTAATACACCTGTTATAATGGTGTCTGTGGTACACCTGTTATAATGGTGTCTGTGGTACACCTGTTATAATGGTGTCTGTAATACACCTGTTATAATGGAGTCTGTAATACACCTGTTATAATGGTGTCTGTGGTACACCTGTTATAATGGAGTCTGTGGTAATACACCTGTTATAATGGAGTCTGTAATACACCTGTTATAATGGTGTCTGTGGTAATACACCTGTTATAATGGTGTCTGTGGTAATACACCTGTTATAATGGTGTCTGTGGTAATACACCTGTTATAATGGTGTCTGTAATACACCTGTTATAATGGAGTCTGTAATACACCTGTTATAATGGTGTCTGTGGTACACCTGTTATAATGGTGTCTGTAATACACCTGTTATAATGGTGTCTGTGGTACACCTGTTATAATGGAGTCTGTAATACACCTGTTATAATGGAGTCTGTGGTACACCTGTTATAATGGTGTCTGTAATACACCTGTTATAATGGTGTCTGTGGTAATACACCTGTTATAATGGTGTCTGTAATACACCTGTTATAATGGAGTCTGTAATACACCTGTTATAATGGTGTCTGTGGTAATACACCTGTTATAATGGTGTCTGTAATACACCTGTTATAATGGAGTCTGTAATACACCTGTTATAATGGTGTCTGTGGTACACCTGTTATAATGGTGTCTGTGGTACACCTGTCATAATGGTGTCTGTGGTAATACACCTGTTATAATGGTGTCTGTGGTACACCTGTTATAATGGTGTCTGTGGTAATACACCTGTTATAATGGTGTCTGTGGTACACCTGTTATAATGGTGTCTGTGGTACACCTGTTATAATGGTGTCTGTAATACACCTGTTATAATGGTGTCTGTGGTACACCTGTTATAATGGTGTCTGTGGTACACCTGTTATAATGGTGTCTGTAATACACCTGTTATAATGGTGTCTGTGGTAATACACCTGTTATAATGGTGTCTGTGGTAATACACCTGTTATAATGGTGTCTGTAATACACCTGTTATAATGGAGTCTGTAATACACCTGTTATAATGGTGTCTGTGGTACACCTGTTATAATGGTGTCTGTGGTACACCTGTTATAATGGTGTCTGTGGTACACCTGTTATAATGGTGTCTGTAATACACCTGTTATAATGGTGTCTGTGGTACACCTGTTATAATGGTGTCTGTGGTAATACACCTGTTATAATGGTGTCTGTAATACACCTGTTATAATGGAGTCTGTAATACACCTGTTATAATGGTGTCTGTGGTACACCTGTTATAATGGTGTCTGTGGTACACCTGTCATAATGGTGTCTGTGGTAATACACCTGTTATAATGGTGTCTGTGGTACACCTGTTATAATGGTGTCTGTGGTAATACACCTGTTATAATGGTGTCTGTGGTACACCTGTTATAATTTTGTCTGTGGTACAACTGTTATAATGGTGTCTGTAATACACCTGTTATAATGGAGTCTGTAATACACCTGTTATAATGGTGTCTGTGGTACAACTGTTATAATGGTGTCTGTAATACACCTGTTATAATGGTGTCTGTGGTACACCTGTTATAATGGTGTCTGTGGTAATACACCTGTTATAATGGTGTCTGTAATACACCTGTTATAATGGTGTCTGTGCTACACCTGTTATAATGGTGTCTGTGGTACACCTGTTATAATGGTGTCTGTGGTACACCTGTCATAATGGTGTCTGTGGTAATACACCTGTTATAATGGTGTCTGTGGTACACCTGTTATAATGGTGTCTGTGGTAATACACCTGTTATAATGGTGTCTGTGGTAATACACCTGTTATAATGGAGTCTGTAATACACCTGTTATAATGGTGTCTGTGGTAATACACCTGTTATAATGGTGTCTGTGGTAATACACCTGTTATAATGGTGTCTGTGGTAATACACCTGTTATAATGGTGTCTGTGGTAATACACCTGTTATAATGGAGTCTGTAATACACCTGTTATAATGGTGTCTGTGGTAATACACCTGTTATAATGGTGTCTGTGGTAATACACCTGTTATAATGGTGTCTGTGGTAATACACCTGTTATAATGGTGTCTGTGGTAATACACCTGTTATAATGGAGTCTGTCATACACCTGTTATAATAGTGTCTGTAATACACCTGTTATAATGGTGTCTGTGGTACACCTGTTATAATGGTGTCTGTGGTACACCTGTTATAATGGTGTCTGTAATACACCTGTTATAATGGTGTCTGTAATACACCTGTTATAATGGTGTCTGTAATACACCTGTTATAATGGAGTCTGTCATACACCTGTTATAATGGTGTCTGTAATACACCTGTTATAATGGTGTCTGTGGTAATACACCTGTTATAATGGTGTCTGTGGTAATACACCTGTTATAATGGAGTCTGTCATACACCTGTTATAATAGTGTCTGTAATACACCTGTTATAATGGTGTCTGTGGTACACCTGTCATAATGGTGTCTGTGGTAATACACCTGTTATAATGGTGTCTGTGGTACACCTGTTATAATGGTGTCTGTGGTAATACACCTGTTATAATGGTGTCTGTGGTAATACACCTGTTATAATGGTGTCTGTAATACACCTGTTATAATGGTGTCTGTGGTACACCTGTTATAATGGTGTCTGTAATACACCTGTTATAATGGTGTCTGTGGTAATACACCTGTTATAATGGTGTCTGTGGTACACCTGTTATAATGGTGTCTGTAATACACCTGTTATAATGGTGTCTGTAATACACCTGTTATAATGGTGTCTGTGGTAATACACCTGTTATAATGGTGTCTGTGGTAATACACCTGTTATAATGGTGTCTGTGGTAATACACCTGTTATAATGGTGTCTGTAATACACCTGTTATAATGGTGTCTGTGGTAATACACCTGTTATAATGGTGTCTGTGGTAATACACCTGTTATAATGGTGTCTGTGGTAATACACATGTTATAATGGTGTCTGTAATACACCTGTTATAATGGAGTCTGTAATACACCTGTTATAATGGTGTCTGTGGTAATACACCTGTTATAATGGTGTCTGTAATACACCTGTTATAATGGTGTCTGTGGTACACCTGTTATAATGGAGTCTGTAATACACCTGTTATAATGGTGTCTGTGGTAATACACCTGTTATAATGGTGTCTGTAATACACCTGTTATAATGGTGTCTGTGGTAATACACCTGTTATAATGGTGTCTGTGGTACACCTGTTATAATGGTGTCTGTGGTACACCTGTTATAATGGTGTCTGTAATACACCTGTTATAATGGTGTCTGTGGTACACCTGTTATAATGGTGTCTGTGGTAATACACCTGTTATAATGGTGTCTGTGGTACACCTGTTATAATGGTGTCTGTAATACACCTGTTATAATGGAGTCTGTAATACACCTGTTATAATGGTGTCTGTAATACACCTGTTATAATGGTGTCTGTGGTACACCTGTTATAATGGTGTCTGAACAGGCAGTGGCTCAGGTGGTTGTTGTCCTTGATGATCTTTATGGCCTTCCTGTGACATCGGGTGGTGTAGGTGTCCTGGAGGGCGGGTAGTTTGCCCCCGGTGATGCGTTGGGCAGACCGCACCTACCTCTGGAGAGTCTCACGGTTGTGGGCGGAGCAGTTACCGTGCCAGGTGGTGATACAGCAAGACAGGATGCACCTTAATTGTGCTTACGTAAAAGTATGTGAGTGTATCAGGGGCCGAATTTCCTGAGGTTAAAAATGACGCTGTTGTTAAGGTAACTGAGCTAAACGACTATCGCCCGTAGTGCTCACTTCTGTCATCATGAAGTGCTTCGAGAGACTAGTCAAGGATCATATATCATATACCTGACACCCTAGACCCACTTCAGTTTGATTACCGCCCCAATAGATCCACAGATGATGCAATCGTCATCACACTGCACACTGCCCTGTCCCATCTGGACAAGAAGAATACCTATGTCAGAATGCTGTTCATTGACTACAGCTCAGCATTCAACACCATAGTACCCTCCAAGTTCATCATTAAGCTTGAGGCCCTGGGTCTCAACCCAGCCCTGTGCAATTTGGGTCCTGGACTTTCTGATGGGCCGCCCCCAGGTGGTGAAGGTAGGAAACAACATCTCCACACAATGTCTCCACGTGCTCTGGCAGCTTTCATGGCTGGGATCAGTTCTTTCCTCTTCTGGGGCACAGCTTCAGGATAGTCCTTGTTGAGGAAGATATACGTTCCTCTCAAGTTCATGGCTCTTTTCCAGAACAGCTACCTTGTCCTTGAACCTCAGGAACTTGACCACTATCGGCCTGGGCCTATCACCTTGGCCTGTCACTTGCTCCTGTCGCTTAGGGAGGTGGTGGGTTTTCTAGTCCTGTGGGCGCTCTCCACCTCAATCTTCCTGTGGTCCATCTTCAGTTTCTTCGAGATCATTTCCCTCACTTTGTGGATATTCGGCAATTTCGTGCCATGTTGTTCCGCCTTGATTGTCCCTCGATATAATGTGATTTATCCGTCATTGCGATCATGGATTCACACACAGAACTGATGTCCTCTCCATGACTTACAGAATGCTATCCTCTTGCCGTTCTCCTTTTTAAACTCTGCAGTTCTCCCAGGGTCAGCTCGATAACCGTTCTTCAGGTCCTGGGCCTCTCTAGTCAGGTCATCCATTCTTTTATTAGTTGATTCCACCAGTATTGTTCTTCAGGTCCTGGACCTCTCTGGTCAGGTCCATTATTGTATTAGTTGACTCCACCAGTATTGTTCTTCAGGTCCTGGACCACTCTGGTCCATTATTTTATTAGTTGACTCCACCAGTATTGTTCTTCAGGTCCTGGACCTCTCTGGTCCATTATTGTATTAGTTGACTCCACCAGTATTGTTCTTCAGGTCCTGGACCTCTCTGGTCCATTATGTTATTAGTTGACTCCACCAGTATTGTTCTTCAGGTCCTTGGCCTCTCTAGTCAGGTCCATTATTTTATTAGTTGACTCCACCAGTAGTGTTCTTCAGGTCCTGGACCTCTCTGGTCAGGTCGTCCATTATTTTATTAGTTGACTCCACCAGTATTGTTCTTCATGTCCTGGACCTCTCTAGTCAGGTCCATTATTTTATTAGTTGACTCCACCAGTATTGTTCTTCAGGTCCTGGACCTCTCTGGTCCATTATTGTATTAGTTGACTCCACCAGTATTGTTCTTCAGGTCCTGGGCCTCTCTAGTCAGGTCCATTATTTTATTAGTTGACTCCACCAGTATTGTTCTTCAGGTCCTGGACCTCTCTGGTCCATTATTTTATTAGTTGACTCCACCAGTATTGTTCTTCAGGTCCTGGGCCTCTCTAGTCAGGTCCATTATTTTATTAGTTGACTCCACCAGTATTGTTCTTCAGGTCCTGGACCTCTCTGGTCAGGTCCATTATTTTATTAGTTGACTCCACCAGTATTGTTCTTCAGGTCCTGGACCACTCTGGTCAGGTCCATTATTTTATTAGTTGACTCCACCAGTATTGTTCTTCAGGTCCTGGACCTCTCTGGTCAGGTCGTCCATTCTGTTATTAGTTGACTCCACCAGTATTGTTCTTCAGGTCCTGGACCACTCTGGTCAGGTCCATTATTTTATTAGTTGACTCCACCAGTATTGTTCTTCAGGTCCTGGACCTCTCTGGTCAGGTCGTCCATTCTGTTATTAGTTGACTCCACCAGTATTGTTCTTCAGGTCCTGGACCTCTCTGGTCCATTATGTTATTAGTTGACTCCACCAGTATTGTTCTTCAGGTCCTGGACCTCTCTGGTCCATTATGTTATTAGTTGACTACACCAGTATTTGGACAAAACACTTGAGGCTATTTTATTGTTGTTGTAACAACTGCTTATATAAATATTTTAGTTTGTTTAAAAGATCCTTCACCTGTGAGAGACACCACAGTCCTTAACGGTATTCCCGCTGACTTTGGTCTTTGCCATGGTAACAACGTACAGTACCCGTCAATGCCAAGAGTTTGCAAAGCTGTCATCAAGGCAAAGGGTGGCTATTTTGAAGAACATAAAATATAAAATATATTTTGATTTGTTTAACACTTTTTTGGTTACTACATGATTCCATATGTGTAATTTGTTAGTGTTGATGTTATTCTACAATGTAGAAAATAGTAAAAATAAAGAAAACCCTTGAATGAGTAGGTGTGTCCAAACTTTTGACTGGTTACTCCTCGCAGTTCCAGACAGGTCAGGGAAGATTGAAAACATTAACAAACAGAAGTGGTCTCGACACCCTAAAGCCCAGGACAATCCATGGTCCCATCCACAATGGCTAACTATGTCGCAGTCTGCGTTCAAGCCCTCAAGAAAACCCCACTAGCTTGATAGGCAGCTGGCTAACAGCTAGGCTAGCTGCTACGCCAAACAGCTCCTCTAAACCAACCTTGGTCGGCAGGATCACTAGACAGATAGTAGCAGTCCCAGCAACTGATGCCAACTGCGTCACGAGATCCAAACTCAAAAGGTAGCTAGCTAGTAACAAGACTTTTTCAATAGACTTTCAAAACAACAAAACAACATCAGGATATATGATGAACAGTGTAGCAGCAGCTATATACAGGGTCAGTAGATACAGTATGTATAGGGGTCAGGGGACTATATACAGGGTCAGTAGATACAGTATGTATAGGGGTCAGGGGACTATATACAGGGTCAGTAGATACAGTATAGGGGTCAGGGGACTATATACAGGGTCAGTAGATACAGTATGTATAGGGGTCAGGGGACTATATACAGGGTCAGTAGATACAGTATGTATAGGGGTCAGGGGACTATATACAGGGTCAGTAGATACAGTATGTATAGGGGTCAGGGGACTATATACAGGGTCAGTAGATACAGCATGTATTGGGGTCAGGGGACTATATACAGGGTCAGGGGACTATATACAGGGTCAGTAGATACAGTATGTATAGGGGTCAGGGGACTATATACAGGGTCAGTAGATACAGTATGTATAGGGGTCAGGGGACTATATACAGGGTCAGTAGATACAGTATGTATAGGGGTCAGGGGACTATATACAGGGTCAGTAGATACAGTATGTATAGGGGTTAGGGGACTATATACAGGGTCAGTAGATACAGTATGTATTGGGGTCAGGGGACTATATACAGGGTCAGTAGATAGAGTATGTATAGGGGTCAGTTAACTAGACATCAGGATATATGATAATCAGAGTAGCAGCAGCATATATGATAATTGTATGTGTGTGCGTGTAGAGTCAGTATAAATGTGTGTGCATGCTATGTGTGTTTTGGAGTGTCATTCTGCCATTCTGTTAGCTATTTATCTTATGGTTTGGGGATAGAAACTGTTCAGAAACCTGTTGTTGTCAGACTTGATACACCAGTACCGCTCGCTGTGCGGAACCAGAGAGAACAGTCTATGGCTTGATCTCTGTCCTACTCCTGACTTCTCTCTGTCATTGCCTGGGGTTAGTACCGCTCACTGTGGGGTTATGATCTGTTTGATTACCACACTACTGTGTGTTGGGCTCCAGTCCGACTCCCCCCTCCTCTCCTCTGCATGACATCACTACATTATTTCACACCTCTATTGTAACAGAAGAAGGGAGAGAGAGTACATCTGATTGTCCATCCTCATTGTTCTCCCAGATATCTAGATAGTACAACAGACTATGGTACCATCCTCATTCTTCTCCCAGATATCTAGACAGTATAGCAGACTATGCTACCATCCTCATTGTTCTCCTAGATATCTAGACAGTATAGCAGACTATGCTACCATCCTCATTGTTCTCCCAGATATCTAGACAGTACAGCAGACTATGCTACCATCCTCATTGTTCTCCTAGATATCTAGACAGTATAGCAGACTATGGTACCATCCTCATTCTTCTCCCAGATATCTAGATAGTACAGCAGACTATGCTACCATCCAGTGTTTTGTTCTACTTGAATTGTTTTTTTTCTGTAAGAATGTAAATAAGGTAGTTTTGTAGTTTATGAACACAGAAAAGAGAACATGGTGAAAGGCTCTACTATAGAGGGTGCAAAATCACTGAAGCTGGAGACTCATATCTCCCTCACTAGCTTTAAGCACCAGCTGTCAGAGCAGCTCACAGATCTCTGCACCTGTACACAGCCCATCTGTAAATAGCCCATCCAACTCCCTCATCCCCATACTGTATTTCTTTATTTATCTTGCTCTTTTGCACCCCAGTATCTCTACTTGCACATTCATCTTCTGCACATCTTTCACTCCAGTGTTTAATTGCTAAATTGTAATTACTTCGCCACCACGGCCTATTGATTACCTCACCTCCCTCATCCTACCTCATTTGCACACACTGACTTTTCTACTGTATTATTGACTGTATGTTTGTTTATTCCATGTGTAACTCTGTTGTTGTATGTGTCGAACTGCTTTGCTTTATTCTTGGCCAGGTCACAGTTGTAAATGAGAACTTGTTCTCAACTGGCCTGGTTAAATAAAGGTATTTTTTTTTAAAGGGTCTCTAGTCTCCCAGGAATCCCTGCTGCTGTTCTAATGTTTACTGTAATCAGGAACCTACCTGGCAGACGACAGACTCAGTGCATAGACTCATCCCAGATAACTATTAGCATTAAGCCCAACTAACCATTAGCATTTAGCCCAGTGAACTATTAGCATTTAGACCACATAACCATTACCAATGAGCCCAATTAGCCATTAGCCCAGAGAACTATTAGCATTTAGACCAAATAACCATGACCAATTAGCCCAATTAGCCATTAGCATTAGCGTAACCCTGGGTGTGTATGAGCATTAACATTAGCATAATCATGAGTGTGTGTGGAGCTATTTGTCTGGGCATGTAAAAAGTCAGTTTGTCTGATTGTTCCTCTCCTCTCCTCTCCTCTCCTCTCCTCTCCTCTCCTCTCCTCTCCTCTCCTCTCCTCTCCTCTCCTCTCCTCTCCTCTCCTCTCCTGTCCTGTCCTGTCCTGTCCTAACCTGTCCTGTCCTGTCCTGTCCTGCAGTGGATGGGAATCTGGGTCCAGTAGCAGTGTGTAGTCTGATAGTTGTCTTATTGTGTTCTGTCTTTCAGAACACCAGAACTACTTCGGAGTGGATGAGAACCTGGGTCCAGTAGCAGTCAGCATCAGGAGAGAGAAGCTGGATGAAGGGAAAGAGAAGGAATGGATGCAATATAACTACCGGGTCACCTTCAGGACCAGTCAGGTAAAAAAATAAATAAAAAAAAAGGATAATAAAAAATAAATATATAGATTAATAATAATAATAATTAAAAAAATAATAATAATAAAAAAATAATAATAAATAAAAAATAAATATATATATAAAAAAATAAAAAATAAAACAGTAGTAAAGAGTCTGTTGTCCCCCCACCTTTGACCCTGTTTCTCCTTGTTAGCCAAATAGCTAACTTTGCCTGAGCAAACAGAAAATTCAACAACACACATTTTGCTTTCTCCTTACTCGAATACCTGTATCCCATTATAAACATCCCAACAGCAAAAACCACCCCCAATCTCTCACACAGACATTCCAACAGAGACATTAATGGCATTAACCTGGTGCACACAGAAAACACATGAATCACAGTTTCAGTCAGTCAACCAGCCAGTCAGACAGTCAGTCAGCCAGCCAGTCAGTCAGTCAGTCAGGCAGTCAGTCAGGCAGTTATTCAGTCAGTCAACCAGCCAGTCAGTCAGACAGTCAGCCAGTTATTCAGTCACCCACCCAGTCAGTCAGTCAGCCAGTTATTCAGTCAGTCAACCAGCCAGTCAGTGTGTCAGTCAGCCAGTCAGTCAGTCAGCCAGTTATTCAGTTAGTCAACCAGCCAGTCAGTCAGTCAACCAGCCAGTTAGTCAGTCAGCCAGTTAATCATTTCTTCCAGCCAGTCAGTCAGTCGGGCAGTCATTCCGTCAGCCAGCCAGCCTTTCAGTCAGCCAGTTAGCCAGTTAGTTAGTCATTCAGTCAGCCAGCCAGTCAGTCAGTCAGCCAGTCAGTGTGTCAGTCAGCCAGCCAGTTAGTTAGTCATTCAGTCAGCCAATCAGTCAGTCAGTCAGCCAGTCAGTGTGTCAGTCAGCCAGCCAGTTAGTTAGTCATCCAGTCAGCCAGCCAGTCAGTCAGTCAGCCAGTCAGTGTGTCAGTCAGCCAGCCAGTTAGTTAGTCATCCAGTCAGCCAGCCAGTCAGTCAGTCAGCCAGTCAGTGTGTCAGTCAGCCAGCCAGTTAGTTAGTCAGTCAGTCAACCAGGCTTTTAGTCAGCCAGCCAGTCAGCCAGCCAGTTAGTTAGTCATCCAGTCAGCCAGCCAGTCAGTCAGTCAGCCAGTCAGTGTGTCAGTCAGCCAGCCAGTTAGTTAGTCAGTCAGTCAACCAGGCAGTTAGTCAGCCAGCCAGTCAGTCAGCCAGTTAGTCAGCCAGTCAGTCAGTCAGTCAGGCAGTTATTCAGTCAGTCAACCAGCCAGTCAGCCAGTCAGTCAGTCAGCCAGTTATTCAGTCACCCACCCAGTCAGTCAGTCAGCCAGTTATTCAGTCAGTCAACCAAACAGTTAGTCAGTCAGCCAGTTAATCATTTCTGCCAGCCAGTCAGTCACTCAGCCAGCCATTCAGTCACCCAGTCAGTGTGTCAGTCAGTCAGCCAGTCAGTGTGTCAGTCAGTCAGCCAGTCAGTCAGTGTGTCAGTCAGTCAGCCAGTCAGTCAGTGTGTCAGTCAGTCAGCCAGCCAGTCAGTGTGTCAGTCAGCCAGTCAGTCAGTCAGTCAGTCAGTCAGTCAGTTAGTCAGTCAGTCAGTCAGTCAGTGTGTCAGTCAGCCAGTCACTCAGTCAGTGTGTCAGTCAGCCAGTCAGTCAGTCAGTCAGTCAGTCAGCCAGTCAGTGTGTCAGTCAGTCAGTCAGCCAGTCAGTGTGTCAGTCAGTCAGTTATCCAGTCATCCAGTCATCCAGTCAGCCAGCCAGCCAGTCAGCCAGTCAGCCAGTTAGTTAGTCATTCCATCAGCCAGCCAGCCTTTCAGTCAGCCAGTCAGCCAGTTAGTTAGTCATTCAGTCAGCCAGCCAGCCTTTCCGTCAGCCAGTCAGCCAGTTAGTTAGTCATCCAGTCAGCCAGCCAGTCAGTCAGTCAGTCATTCCGTCAGCCAGCCAGCCTTTCAGTCAGCCAGTCAGCCAGTTAGTTAGTCATCCAGTCAGCCAGTTAGTTAGTCATCCAGTCAGCCAGTCAGCCAGTTAGTTAGTCAGCCAGTCAGCCCGTCAGCCAGTTAGTTAGTCATCCAGTCAGCCAGTCAGCCAGTTAGTTAGTCAGCCAGTCAGCCAGTCATCCACCCAGTCAGTCAGTCAGCCACTTATTCAGTCAGTCAACCAGCCAGCCAGTCAGCCAGTCAGCCAGTTAGTTAGTCATTCCATCAGCCAGCCAGCCTTTCAGTCAGCCAGTCAGCCAGTTAGTTAGTCATTCAGTCAGCCAGCCAGCCAGTTAGTTAGTCAGCCATCTAGTCACTCAGCCAGTCATTCAGTCACCCAGTCAGTCAGTCAGTCAGTCAGTCAGTCAGTGTGTCAGTCAGTCAGCCAGCCAGTCAGTGTGTCAGTCAGCCAGTCAGTCAGTCAGTCAGTCAGTTAGTCAGTCAGTCAGTCAGTGTGTCAGTCAGCCAGTCAGTCAGCCAGTCAGTCAGTCAGTCAGTCAGTCAGTGTGTCAGTCAGTCAGCCAGCCAGTCAGTGTGTCAGTCAGCCAGTCAGTCAGTCAGTCAGTCAGTCAGTTAGTCAGTCAGTCAGTCAGTGTGTCAGTCAGCCAGTCAGTCAGCCAGTCAGTCAGCCAGCCAGCCAGTCAGTCAGTCAGCCAGTTAGTTAGTCATTCCATCAGCCAGCCAGCCTTTCAGTCAGCCAGTCAGCCAGTTAGTTAGTCATTCAGTCAGCCAGCCAGCCTTTCAGTCAGCCAGTCAGCCAGTTAGTTAGTCATCCAGTCAGCCAGCCAGTCAGTCAGTCAGTCAGTCATTCCGTCAGCCAGCCAGCCTTTCAGTCAGCCAGTCAGCCAGTTAGTTAGTCATCCAGTCAGCCAGTTAGTTAGTCATCCAGTCAGCCAGTCAGCCAGTTAGTTAGTCATCCAGTCAGTCAGCCAGTCAGCCAGTTAGTTAGTCATCCAGTCAGCCAGTCAGCCAGTTAGTTAGTCATCCAGTCAGCCAGTCAGCCAGTTAGTTAGTCATCCAGTCAGCCAGTCAGCCAGTTAGTTAGTCATCCAGTCAGCCAGTCAGCCAGTTAGTTAGTCATCCAGTCATCCAGTCAGCCAGTTAGTTAGTCAGCCAGTCAGCCAGTTAGTTAGTCAGCCAGTCAGCCAGTCATCCAGTCAGTCAGTCAGTCATCCAGTCATCCAGTCAGCCAGTCAGTCAGTCAGTCATCCAGTCATCCAGTCATCCAGTCATCCAGTTAGTTAGTCAGCCAGTCAGCCAGTTAGTTAGTCAGCCAGTCAGCCAGTCATCCAGTCAGCCAGTCAGTCAGTCAGTCATCCAGTCATCCAGTCATCCAGTCATCCAGCCAGCCAGTTTGTCAACCAGTGACACAGACACACACAGACAGACTCAGCTGTCAGTGAATGACTCTAGGGGGTCTCTGAATAATGAAGGTGAAATAGATGCAGTATGCAGGACGGGGGTGTATGGGGGGGGGTGTATGGGGTGTATCAGGGGGGGGGGGGGTGTCACTGATATTAAATGTCAGTCCTGGTTTGAAGCGTAACCTTTAATCCATATTTCAACTAAATGGGTCACGCCAGCCGTCTCCTCTCGGTCACAGAGACAAGGTTAAACCCCCTGTTCACTCACTGATGGTGTATCTGCACTGCAGTGAACTCTCTCTCTCTCTCTCTCTCACTCACACTCACACTCACACTCACACACACACACACACACTCACACTCACACTCACACTCACACTCACACTCTCACACACACTCACACATTACCCTACTACACTTCACTCTGAAAATGTTTTTTCCAATAATGAAGTGAAAGAAGGGTGGAGGGTTGGAGGGATGGAGGGGGTGGAGGGATGGAGAGGGTGGAGGGATGGAGGTGGAGGGATGGAGGGATGGAGAGGGTGGAGGGATGGAGAGGGTGGAGGGATGGAGGTGGAGGGATGGAGAGGGTGGAGGGATGGAGGTGGAGGGATGGAGAGGGTGGAGGGATGGAGAGGGTGGAGGGATGGAGGTGGAGTGATGGAGAGGGTGGAGGGATGGAGGTGGAGTGATGGAGAGGGTGGAGGGATGGAGGGGTGGAGGTGGAGGGATGGAGAGGGTGGAGGGATGGAGGGGTGGAGGGTTGGAGAGGGTGGAGGGATGGAGGTGGAGTGATGGAGAGGGTGGAGGGATGGAGGTGGAGGGATGGAGAGGGTGGAGGGATGGAGAGGGTGGAGGGATGGAGAGGGTGGAGGGATGGAGAGGGTGGAGGGATGGAGGTGGAGGGATGGAGAGGGTGGAGGGATGGAGAGGGTGGAGTGATGGAGAGGGTGGAGTGATGGAGAGGGTGGAGGGATGGAGAGGGTGGAGGGATGGAGAGGGTGGAGGGATGGAGGTGGAGGGATGGAGGTGGAGGGATGGAGAGGGTGGAGGGATGGAGAGGGTGGAGGGATGGAGAGGGTGGAGGGATGGAGAGGGTGGAGGGATGGAGGTGGAGGGATGGAGAGGGTGGAGGGATGGAGAGGGTGGAGGGATGGAGAGGGTGGAGGGATGGAGGTGGAGGCATGGAGAGGGTGGAGGGATGGAGGTGGAGGGATGGAGAGGGTGGAGGGATGGAGAGGGTGGAGGGATGGAGAGGGTGGAGGGATGGAGAGGGTGGAGGGATGGAGGGATGGAGAGGGTGGAGGGATGGAGAGGGTGGAGGGATGGAGGTGGAGGGATGGAGGTGGAGGGATGGAGAGGGTGGAGGGATGGAGAGGGTGGAGGGATGGAGGTGGAGTGATGGAGAGGGTGGAGGGATGGAGGTGGAGTGATGGAGAGGGTGGAGGGATGGAGGGGTGGAGGTGGAGGGATGGAGAGGGTGGAGGGATGGAGGGGTGGAGGGATGGAGAGGGTGGAGGGATGGAGGTGGAGTGATGGAGAGGGTGGAGGGATGGAGGGGTGGAGGTGGAGGGATGGAGAGGGTGGAGGGATGGAGAGGGTGGAGGGATGGAGAGGGTGGAGGGATGGAGAGGGTGGAGGGATGGAGGTGGAGTGATGGAGGTGGAGTGATGGAGAGGGTGGAGGGATGGAGGTGGAGGGATGGAGAGGGTGGAGGGATGGAGAGGGTGGAGGGATGGAGAGGGTGGAGGGATGGAGGTGGAGGGGTGGAGAGGGTGGAGGGATGGAGAAGGTGGAGAGGGTGGAGGGATGGAGAGGGTGGAGGGATGGAGAGGGTGGAGGGATGGAGGTGGAGGGATGGAGAGGGTGGAGGGATGGAGAGGGTGGAGGGGTGGAGAGGGTGGAGGGATGGAGGTGGAGTTAGGGAGAGGGTGGAGGGATGGAGAGGGTGGAGGGATGGAGAGGGTGGAGGGGTGGAGAGGGTGGAGGGATGGAGGTGGAGGGATGGAGAGGGTGGAGGGATGGAGAGGGTGGAGGGATGGAGAGGGTGGAGGGATGGAGAGGGTGGAGGGATGGAGAGGGTGGAGGGATGGAGAGGGTGGAGGGATGGAGGTGGAGGGATGGAGAGGGTGGAGGGATGGAGAGGGTGGAGGGATGGAGAGGGTGGAGGGATGGAGGTGGAGTGATGGAGGTGGAGTGATGGAGAGGGTGGAGGGATGGAGGTGGAGGGATGGAGAGGGTGGAGGGATGGAGAGGGTGGAGGGATGGAGAGGGTGGAGGGATGGAGAGGGTGGAGAGGGTGGAGGGATGGAGGTGGAGTGATGGAGAGGGTGGAGGGATGGAGGTGGAGGGATGGAGAGGGTGGAGGGATGGAGAGGGTGGAGGGATGGAGAGGGTGGAGGGGTGGAGATGGTGGAGGGATGGAGAGGGTGGAGGGATGGAGAGGGTGGAGAGGGTGGAGGGATGGAGAGGGTGGAGGGATGGAGGTGGAGGGATGGGGGTGGAGGGATGGAGAGGGTGGAGGGATGGAGAGGGTGGAGGGGTGGAGAGGGTGGAGGGATGGAGGTGGAGGGAGGGAGAGGTGGAGAGGGTGGAGGGATGGAGAGGGTGGAGGGATGGAGGGATGGAGGTGGAGGGATGGAGGGATGGAGAGGGTGGAGGAATGGAGAGGTGGAGAGGGTGGAGGGATGGAGAGGGTGGAGGGATGGAGGGATGGAGAGGGTGGAGGGATGGAGGTGGAGGGAGGGAGAGGGTGGAGGGATGGAGAGGTTGTAGGGATGGAGGTGGAGGGAGGGAGAGGGTGGAGGGATGGAGAGGGTGGAGGGATGGAGAGGGTGGAGGGATGGAGTGGGTGGAGGGAGGGAGAGGGTGGAGGGATGGAAAGGGTGGAGGGATGGAGGTGGAGGGAGGGAGAGGGTGGAGGGATGGAGGGATGGAGAGGGTGGTGGGATGGAGAGGGTGGAGGGATGGAGGTGGAGGGATGGAGGTGGAGGGAGGGAGAGGGTGGAGGGATGGAGGGATGGAGAGGGTGGAGGGAGGGAGAGGGTGGAGGGAGGGAGAGGGTGGAGGGATGGAGGGATGGAGAGGGTGGAGGGGTGGAGAGATGGAGAGGGTGGAGGGATGGAGAGGGTGGAGGGATGGAGGTGGAGTGAGGGAGAGGGTGGAGGGATGGAGGGATGGAGAGGGTGGAGGGATGGAGGGATGGAGAGGGTGGAGGGATGGAGAGGGTGAAGAGGGTGGAGGGATGGAGAGGGTGGAGGGATGGAGGTGGAGTGAGGGAGAGGGTGGAGGGATGGAGGGATGGAGAGGGTGGAGGGATGGAGGGATGGAGAGGGTGGAGGGATGGAGAGGGTGGAGGGGTGGAGAGATGGAGAGGGTGGAGGGATGGAGAGGGTGGAGGGATGGAGGTGGAGTGAGGGAGAGGGTGGAGAGGGTGGAGGGATGGAGAGGGTGGAGGGATGGAGGTGGAGGGATGGGGGTGGAGGGATGGAGAGGGTGGAGGGATGGAGAGGGTGGAGGGGTGGAGAGGGTGGAGGGATGGAGGTGGAGGGAGGGAGAGGTGGAGAGGGTGGAGGGGTGGAGGGATGGAGAGGGTGGAGGGATGGAGAGGGTGGAGGGATGGAGGTGGAGGCATGGAGAGGGTGGAGGGATGGAGGTGGAGGGATGGAGAGGGTGGAGGGATGGAGAGGGTGGAGGGATGGAGAGGGTGGAGGGATGGAGAGGGTGGAGGGATGGAGAGGGTGGAGGGATGGAGGGATGGAGAGGGTGGAGGGATGGAGAGGGTGGAGGGATGGAGGTGGAGGGATGGAGGTGGAGGGATGGAGAGGGTGGAGGGATGGAGAGGGTGGAGGGATGGAGGTGGAGTGATGGAGAGGGTGGAGGGATGGAGGTGGAGTGATGGAGAGGGTGGAGGGATGGAGGGGTGGAGGTGGAGGGATGGAGAGGGTGGAGGGATGGAGGGGTGGAGGGATGGAGAGGGTGGAGGGATGGAGGTGGAGTGATGGAGAGGGTGGAGGGATGGAGGGGTGGAGGGATGGAGAGGGTGGAGTGATGGAGAGGGTGGAGGGATGGAGAGGGTGGAGGGATGGAGAGGGTGGAGGGATGGAGGTGGAGTGATGGAGGTGGAGTGATGGAGAGGGTGGAGGGATGGAGGTGGAGGGATGGAGAGGGTGGAGGGATGGAGAGGGTGGAGGGATGGAGAGGGTGGAGGGATGGAGGTGGAGGGGTGGAGAGGGTGGAGGGATGGAGAGGGTGGAGGGATGGAGAGGGTGGAGAGGGTGGAGGGATGGAGAGGGTGGAGGGATGGAGAGGGTGGAGGGATGGAGGTGGAGGGATGGAGAGGGTGGAGGGGTGGAGGTGGAGGGATGGAGAGGGTGGAGGGGTGGAGAGGGTGGAGGGATGGAGAGGGTGGAGGGATGGAGAGGGTGGAGGGATGGAGAGGGTGGAGAGGGTGGAGGGATGGAGGTGGAGGGATGGAGAGGGTGGAGGGATGGAGGTGGAGGGATGGGGGTGGAGGGATGGAGAGGGTGGAGGGATGGAGAGGGTGGAGGGGTGGAGAGGGTGGAGGGATGGAGGTGGAGGGAGGGAGAGGTGGAGAGGGTGGAGGGATGGAGAGGGTGGAGGGATGGAGGGATGGAGGTGGAGGGATGGAGGGATGGAGAGTGTGGAGGAATGGAGAGGTGGAGAGGGTGGAGGGATGGAGAGGGTGGAGGGATGGAGGGATGGAGAGGGTGGAGGGATGGAGGTGGAGGGAGGGAGAGGGTGGAGGGATGGAGAGGTTGTAGGGATGGAGGTGGAGGGAGGGAGAGGGTGGAGGGATGGAGAGGGTGGAGGGATGGAGAGGGTGGAGGGATGGAGTGGGTGGAGGGAGGGAGAGGGTGGAGGGATGGAAAGGGTGGAGGGATGGAGGTGGAGGGAGGGAGAGGGTGGAGGGATGGAGGGATGGAGAGGGTGGTGGGATGGAGAGGGTGGAGGGATGGAGGTGGAGGGATGGAGGTGGAGGGAGGGAGAGGGTGGAGGGATGGAGGGATGGAGAGGGTGGAGGGAGGGAGAGGGTGGAGGGAGGGAGAGGGTGGAGGGATGGAGGGATGGAGAGGGTGGAGGGGTGGAGAGATGGAGAGGGTGGAGGGATGGAGAGGGTGGAGGGATGGAGGTGGAGTGAGGGAGAGGGTGGAGGGATGGAGGGATGGAGAGGGTGGAGGGATGGAGGGATGGAGAGGGTGGAGGGATGGAGAGGGTGAAGAGGGTGGAGGGATGGAGAGGGTGGAGGGATGGAGAGGGTGGAGGGATGGAGAGGGTGGAGGGATGGAGAGGGTGAAGAGGGATGGAGGGATGGAGAGGGTGGAGGGATGGAGGGATGGAGAGGGTGGAGGGATGGAGAGGGTGGAGGGGTGGAGAGATGGAGAGGGTGGAGGGATGGAGAGGGTGGAGGGATGGAGGTGGAGTGAGGGAGAGGGTGGAGAGGGTGGAGGGATGGAGAGGGTGGAGGGATGGAGGTGGAGGGATGGGGGTGGAGGGATGGAGAGGGTGGAGGGATGGAGAGGGTGGAGGGGTGGAGAGGGTGGAGGGATGGAGGTGGAGGGAGGGAGAGGTGGAGAGGGTGGAGGGGTGGAGGGATGGAGAGGGTGGAGGGATGGAGAGGGTGGAGGGATGGAGGTGGAGGCATGGAGAGGGTGGAGGGATGGAGGTGGAGGGATGGAGAGGGTGGAGGGATGGAGAGGGTGGAGGGATGGAGAGGGTGGAGGGATGGAGAGGGTGGAGGGATGGAGAGGGTGGAGGGATGGAGGGATGGAGAGGGTGGAGGGATGGAGAGGGTGGAGGGATGGAGGTGGAGGGATGGAGGTGGAGGGATGGAGAGGGTGGAGGGATGGAGAGGGTGGAGGGATGGAGGTGGAGTGATGGAGAGGGTGGAGGGATGGAGGTGGAGTGATGGAGAGGGTGGAGGGATGGAGGGGTGGAGGTGGAGGGATGGAGAGGGTGGAGGGATGGAGGGGTGGAGGGATGGAGAGGGTGGAGGGATGGAGGTGGAGTGATGGAGAGGGTGGAGGGATGGAGGGGTGGAGGGATGGAGAGGGTGGAGTGATGGAGAGGGTGGAGGGATGGAGAGGGTGGAGGGATGGAGAGGGTGGAGGGATGGAGGTGGAGTGATGGAGGTGGAGTGATGGAGAGGGTGGAGGGATGGAGGTGGAGGGATGGAGAGGGTGGAGGGATGGAGAGGGTGGAGGGATGGAGAGGGTGGAGGGATGGAGGTGGAGGGGTGGAGAGGGTGGAGGGATGGAGAGGGTGGAGGGATGGAGAGGGTGGAGAGGGTGGAGGGATGGAGAGGGTGGAGGGATGGAGAGGGTGGAGGGATGGAGGTGGAGGGATGGAGAGGGTGGAGGGGTGGAGGTGGAGGGATGGAGAGGGTGGAGGGGTGGAGAGGGTGGAGGGATGGAGAGGGTGGAGGGATGGAGAGGGTGGAGAGGGTGGAGGGATGGAGAGGGTGGAGGGATGGAGAGGGTGGAGGGATGGAGGGATGGAGAGGGTGGAGGGATGGAGAGGGTGGAGGGATGGAGGTGGAGTGATGGAGGTGGAGTGATGGAGAGGGTGGAGGGATGGAGGTGGAGGGATGGAGAGGGTGGAGGGATGGAGAGGGTGGAGGGATGGAGAGGGTGGAGGGATGGAGGTGGAGTGATGGAGGTGGAGTGATGGAGAGGGTGGAGGGATGGAGGTGGAGGGATGGAGAGGGTGGAGGGATGGAGAGGGTGGAGGGATGGAGAGGGTGGAGGGATGGAGAGGGTGGAGAGGGTGGAGGGATGGAGGTGGAGTGATGGAGAGGGTGGAGGGATGGAGGTGGAGGGATGGAGAGGGTGGAGGGATGGAGAGGGTGGAGGGATGGAGAGGGTGGAGGGATGGAGAGGGTGGAGAGGGTGGAGGGATGGAGAGGGTGGAGGGATGGAGGTGGAGGGATGGAGAGGGTGGAGGGATGGAGAGGGTGGAGGGATGGAGAGGGTGGAGGGGTGGAGAGGGTGGAGGGATGGAGGTGGAGGGAGGGAGAGGTGGAGAGGGTGGAGGGATGGAGAGGGTGGAGGGATGGAGGGATGGAGGTGGAGGGATGGAGGGATGGAGAGGGTGGAGGAATGGAGGGATGGAGAGGGTGGAGGGATGGAGGTGGAGGGAGGGAGAGGGTGGAGGGATGGAGAGGGTGGAGGGATGGAGGGATGGAGAGGGTGGAGGGATGGAGGTGGAGGGAGGGAGAGGGTGGAGGGATGGAGAGGTTGTAGGGATGGAGGTGGAGGGAGGGAGAGGGTGGAGGGATGGAGAGGGTGGAGGGATGGAGAGGGTGGAGGGATGGAGAGGGTGGAGGGAGGGAGAGGGTGGAGGGATGGAAAGGGTGGAGGGATGGAGGTGGAGGGAGGGAGAGGGTGGAGGGATGGAGGGATGGAGAGGGTGGTGGGATGGAGAGGGTGGAGGGATGGAGAGGGTGGAGGGGTGGAGGTGGAGGGGTGGAGAGGGTGGAGGGATGGAGGTGGAGGGATGGAGGTGGAGGGAGGGAGAGGGTGGAGGGATGGAGGGATGGAGAGGGTGGAGGGAGGGAGAGGGTGGAGGGAGGGAGAGGGTGGAGGGATGGAGGGATGGAGAGGGTGGAGGGGTGGAGAGATGGAGAGGGTGGAGGTATGGAGAGGGTGGAGGGATGGAGGGATGGAGAGGTTGGAGGGATGGAGAGGGTGAAGAGGGTGGAGGGAGGGAGAGGGTGGAGGGATGGAGAGGGTGGAGGGATGGAGGTGGAGGGAGGGAGAGGGTGGAGGGATGGAGAGGGTGGAGGGATGGAGAGGGTGGAGAGGGTGGAGGGATGGAGAGGGTGGAGGGATGGAGAGGGTGGAGGGATGGAGGTGGAGGGAGGGAGAGGGTGGAGGGATGGAGAGGGTGGAGAGGGTGGAGGGATGGAGGGGTGGAGAGGGTGGAGGGATGGAGGTGGAGGGAGGGAGAGGGTGGAGGGATGGAGGGATGGAGAGGGTGGAGGGATGGAGGGATGGAGGTGGAGGGAGGGAGAGGGTGGAGAGGGTGGAGGGATGGAGAGGGTGGAGGGATGGAGAGGGTGGAGAGGGTGGAGGGATGGAGAGGGTGGAGGGATGGAGAGGGTGGAGGGATGGAGGTGGAGTGATGGAGAGGGTGGAGGGGTGGAGAGGGTGGAGGGATGGAGAGGGTGGAGGGATGTGGAGGGATGGAGGTGGAGGGATGGAGAGGGTGGAGGGATGGAGGTGGAGGGATGGAGAGGGTGGAGAGGGTGGAGGGATGGAGAGGGTGGAGGGATGAGAGGGTGGAGGGATGGAGAGGGTGGAGAGGGTGGAGGGATGAGAGGGTGGAGGGATGGAGAGGGTGGAGAGGGTGGAGGGATGAGAGGGTGGAGGGACGGAGAGGGTGTAGAGGGTGGAGGGATGAGAGGGTGGAGGGATGGAGAGGGTGGAGAGGGTGGAGGGATGGAGAGGGTGGAGGGATGGAGAGGGTGGAGGGATGAGAGGGTGGAGGGATGGAGAGGGTGGAGGGATGGAGGGATGGAGAGGGTGGAGGGATGGAGGGATGGAGGGATGGAGAGATGGAGGGATGGAGAGGGTGGAGGGGTGGAGAGGGTGGAGGGGTGGAGAGGGTGGAGGGATGGAGTGGGTGGAGGGATGGAGAGGGTGGGATGGATGGAGAGGGTGGAGGGATGGAGGTGGAGGGATGGAGAGGGTGGAGGGATGGAGAGGGTGGAGGGGTGGAGAGGGTGGAGGGATGGAGAGGGTGGATGGATGGAGAGGGTGGAGGGGTGGAGAGGGTGGAGGGATGGAGAGGGTGGAGGGATGGAGGTGGAGGGGTGGAGAGGGTGGAGGGATGAGAGGGTGGAGTGATGGAGGTGGAGTGATGGAGAGGGTGGAGGGATGGAGAGGGTGGAGAGATGGAGAGGGTGGAGGGATGGAGAGGGTGGAGGGATGGAGAGGGTGGAGGGGTGGAGAGGGTGGAGGGATGGAGAGGGTGGAGGGGTGGAGAGGGTGGAGGGGTGGAGGTGGAGGGGTGGAGAGGGTAGAGGGATGGAGGTGGAGGGATGGGGGTGGAGGGGTGGAGAGGGTGGAGGGATGAGAGGGTGGAGGGATGGAGGTGGAGGGATGGAGAGGGTGGGATGGGGGTGGAGGGGTGGAGAGGGTGGAGGGATGGAGAGGGTGGAGGGATGAGAGGGTGGAGGGATGGAGGTGGAGGGATGGAGGTGGAGGGATAGGGGTGGAGGGGGAGTGGTGCAGGGGCCTAAACCCTCATTCTCACGCTCTCTCTCAATTCAATTTAATCAAATTCAATAGACTTTATTGACATGGAAAGTGAAATTACTTACGTTGTCAACGTATACATATAACAAAACTCTCTCCCTCTCTCCCTCTCCCTCTCCCTCTACGTCTCCCTCTCCCTCTACCTCTCTCTCTCTCTCTCTCCCTCCCTCCCAGTTAACAACCCTACGTGGGGCAATCCTGGAGGATGCGGTCCCCTCCACAGCGAGACATGGTACAGCCCGAGGCCTACCTCTTAAAGAGGTTCTGGAATATGTGATGCCTGAACTCAACATCCATTGTCTCCGTCTGGCCCTCAACTCCCCCAAGGTCCCCGAGCAGCTCCTCAAACTGGATGAACAGGGGGTGAGTACTAGGGGTAGGGGATGGAGAGAGACAGTGTATTGTAGGGTTGAACTACATGTAGACAGGGAAGGAGTATAGGCCAGTGTCTGAGGCTGGCCCTCAACTCCCCCAAGGTCCCCGAGCAGCTCCTCAAACTGGATGAACAGGGTGAGTACTGGGGGTAGGGGATGTAGGGTTCTCTGGTGTTGTGAAGTTTGTTCTCTAGTGTTGTGATGTTTGTTCTCTAGTGTTGTGATGTTTGTTCTGTAGTGTTGTGATGTTTGTTCTCTGGTGTTGTGATGTTTGTTCTCTAGTGTTGTGATGTTTGTTCTCTGGTGTTGTGATGTTTGTTCTGTAGTGTTGTGATGTTTGTTCTCTGGTGTTGTGATGTTTGTTCTGTAGTGTTGTGATGTTTGTTCTCTGGTGTTGTGATGTTTGTTCTGTAGTGTTGTGATGTTTGTTCTCTGGTGTTGTGATGTTTGTTCTCTGGTGTTGTGATGTTTGTTCTCTGGTGTTGTGATGTTTGTTCTCTAGTGTTGTAATGTTTGTTTCCTGGTGTTGTGATGTTTGTTCTGTAGTGTTGTGATGTTTGTTCTCTGGTGTTGTGATGTTTGTTCTCTTGTGTTGTGATGTTTGTTCTCTAGTGTTGAGATGTTTGTTCTGTAGTGTTGTAATGTTTGTTTCCTGGTGTTGTGTGATGTTGTACAGTTTGTGAGTCGGATCCCTGCTGAATCAGAACAGAATGTTACAGATGTAGACGTTGTCTAGATTTATGTCTGTTCTGGAAGCTAATTCGTCCCGTTAACGGGATCGCCTTGACAACAGCCAGTGAAAGTGCAGGGTGCCAAATTCAAACAACAGAAATCTCATAATTAAAATTCCTCAAACATACACATATTTTACACCATTTTAAAGATAAACTTGTTGGTAATCCCACCGCAGTGTCCGATTTCAAAAAGGCTTTACGACGAAAGCACACCATCTGATTATGTTAGGTCAGTACCTAGTCACAGAAAAACACAGCCATTTTTCCAGCCAAAGAGAGGAGTCACAAAAATCAGAAATATAGATAAAATGAATCACTAACCTTTGATGATCTTCTTCAGATAACACTCATAGGACTTCATGTTACACAATACATGTATGTTTTGTTCGATAAAGTTCATATTTATATCCAAAAATCTTAGTTTACATTGGCGCGTTATGTTCAGTAATGTTTTGCCTCCAAAACATCCGGTGATTTTGCAGAGAGCCACATAAATTTACAGAAATACTCATAATAAACATTGATAAAAGATACAAGTGTTTTACATGGAACTTTAGATATACTTCTCCTTAATGCAACTGCTGTGTCAGATTTAAAAGAAACTTGACGGAAAATGCACACCATGCAATAATCTGAGACACAAAAACAAGCCATACACCCGCCATGTTGTGGAGCCAACAGAAGTCAGAAATAGCATTATAAATATTCCCTTACCTTTGATGATCTTCATCAGAATGCACTCCCAGGAATCCCAGTTCCACAATAAATGTTTGTTTTGTTCGATAAAGTCCATAATTTATGTCCAAAAACGTCCTTTTTGTTCGCGCGTTTAGTTCAAAATCCAAATTCATGATGCGCAGGCCAGACAAAAAGTCAAAAAATTCCATTACAGTCCGTAGAAACATGTCAAACGATGTATAGAATCAATCTTTAGGATATTTTTAACATAAATCTTCAATAATGTTTCAAACTGAGAATTCCTTTGTCTTTAGAAACTAAAAGGAACGCAGCTACCTCTCACGGGGGAGCGCCTGAGTGAGCTCATGGCATTCTGCCAGACCCTGACTCAATCAGCTCTCATTCCCTCATCCTTCACAGTAGAAGCCTGAAACAAGGTTCTAAAGATTGTTGACATCTAGTGGAAGCCTTAGGAAGTGAAATATGACTCCATATACAGTGTATATTGGATAGGCAAACCTACAAACCTCAGATATCCCACTTCTTGGTTGGATTTTCTCTCAGGTTTTTGCCTGCCATATGAGTTCTGTTATACTCACAGACATCATTTAAACAGTTTTAGAAACTTCTGAGTGTTTTCTATCCAAACATGCATATATTAGCTTCTGGGCCTGAGTAGCAGGTAGTTTACTCTGGGCACCTTATTCATCCAAGCTACTCAATACTGCCCCCAGCCATAAGAAGTTAACTTCTCTGCGCTACGGATCCTTTTTACGGGATCCCTTTCCTAAACAACCGCTAGAATTGCAGGATGCCAATTGCAAAAATATTACTAAAAATATTTATAATCATGCAATCACAAGTCAAATATACCAAAACACAGCTTAGCTTGTTGTTAATCCACCTATCGTGTCAGATTTTGAAAATATACTTTACAGCGAAAGAAATCCAAGCTTTTGTGAGTGTAGCAATCAATGCTAGAACAGTTAGCCTTATATTAGCTTGGTTAGCTTGGTCACGAAAGTCAGAAAAGCAATGAAATTAATCGCTTACCTTTGATAATCTTCGGATGTTTCCACTCACGAGACTCCCAGTTACACAACAAATGTTATTTTTGTTCGATAAATACTACTTTAATCACAAAAAAACGCCATTTTGGTTGCGCATTATGTTCAGAAAATCAAAGCCGTGTTCCGTTAGACAAATTCCAAAAAGTATCCGTAATGGTCGTAGAAACATGTCAAATCTTTTTTTATAATCAATCCTCATGTTGTTTTAAACAAACATAATCGATAATATTTAAACCGGACCATAACCTATTCATTAACCTGTCTAGGATCAGCGTGGCGCTAGCGGCACCCCCCCCCCCCCCCCACTGAAAAACCAGTGCCGCGAAATTCAAAAAAAATATTTTTTTAAAATATTTAACTTTCACACATTAAAGTCCAATACAGCTAATGAAAGACACAGATCTTATGAATCCAGTCAACATTTCCGATTTTTAAAATGTTTTACAGGGAAGACACAATATGTAAAGATGTACATCTATTACCTAAAAACACATTAGCATAATCCACCATCTTTTATTTGTCCACCAACACCAGTAGCCATCACCAATTCGGCTAAACTAAGATATTTATAGCCCCTAACCAACAAAAAAACTCATTAGATGACAGTCTGATAACATATTTATGGTATGGGATAGGTTTTGTTAGAAAAAAGTGCATATTTCAGGTATATGGCATAGTTTACAATTGCACCCACCATCACAAATGGACTAGAATAATTACAATGAGCAACGTGTTTACCTAACTACTAATCATCAAACATTTCGTAAAAATACACAGCATACACGAATCGAAAGACACAGATCCTGTGAATACAGACAATATTTCAGATTTTCTAAGTGTCTTACAGCGAAAACACAATAAATCGTTATATTAGCTTAGCACATAGCAATTAGCAGCCCAGCATTGATTCTAGCCAAAGTGAGCGATAAAAGTCAACATCGCCAAAAGATATTAATTTTTTCACTAACCTTCTCAGAATTCTTCCGATGACACTCCTGTAACATCACATTACAACATGCATATACAGTTTGATCGAAAATGTTTATATTTAGCCACCAAAATCATGGTTAGACAATGTGAAATGTAGACAAGCTGGTAAAGAAAACGTCCTTGCGCCACTTAGACAGTGATCTACTCTTATACATAAATACTCATAAACGTGACTAAAAAATATAGGGTGGACAGGGATTGATAGACAATTTAATTCTTAATACAATTGCGTTATTACATTTTTTAATTTATCCTTACTTTTCAATACAGTTTGCGCCAAGCGAAGCTACGTCAAAAAACATGGCGTCCTAAGCCACTAAAATGTTTCGACAGAAACACGATTTATCATAATAAAAATGTCCTACCTTGAGCTGTTCTTCCATCAGTATCTTGGGCAAAGGATCCTTTCTTGGGAGCAATCGTCTTTTGGTGGAAAGCTGTCCTCTTGCCATGTGGAAATGTCAACTACGTTCGGGATGAACTGAAAAGCGTTTCCAACTTTTCACATCGTTGCAAAAATAAATGTCCCAAAATCGCACTAAACGGATATAAATTGCTATAAAACGCTTTAAATTAACTACTTTGTGATGTTTGTAACTCCTATAACGAGTGAAAAGATGACCGGAGAAATATAACAGGCTAAACTAACGCTTGGAACAGGAGAGGGTCGGTGTCTTCCACGCGCGTTACGCAGCAAGAAAAGACTTGCTAGCTAAAGGTTTTTTTCATTTGTAGGGCCTGTGAACGAGCAATCGAGCCCGTTGGAATCGTCATCACGTAAAGGCATCCAGGGGAAGACGTAAGAAGTGTCCGTATAGTCATAGCAACGACAGTGCCCGTTTAAATGACTTCAGAAAAGTGGCCAACGTTTCTCAAATCTGACTCCATGTCAGGGAAATTGCTGTAGAATGGGCTCTGTTCCACTTAGAGACAAAATTTCAACTCCTATAGAAACTATAGACTGTTTTCTATCCAATAATAATAATAATATGCATATTGTACGATCAAGGATTTTGTGGGAAGCCGTTTAAAAAATTAGCCACATTAGCATAAATAGTCTAAACAGCGCCCCCATCCCCAACAGGTTAAGAGACAAAAGGAAAATGGGGTGCCCCTCTCTCGCGCGCAGGAAATATTCAGAGGACACCTGACTACTTTTGAAAAAACCCGCTAATTTTTTCAAAATAAAAGCCTGAAACTATGTCTAAAGCCTGGTCACAGCCTGAGGAAGCCATTGTAAAAGGAATCTGGTTGATACCCCTTTAAATGGAGGTTAGACGGGCCAGGGAACACAGATTTTTTCTTTTTTTAAATATCACTTCCGGGTTACATTTTCTCAGGTTTTCGCTTGCAGAATAAGTATTGTTATACTCACAGACAATATTTTAACAGTTTTGGAAACTTTGTGTTTTCTATCCTAATCTGTAAATTATATGGATATTCTACGATCTGGGCCAGAGAAAATGTCCCTTTACGTTGGTCACGTTATTTAAAATAAAAAAATCTGACCCCTAGCGCTAAGAAGTTAATTAAAGCAGTTATGCATGTAAGAGTGGATAAAAATGACTCCACAGCGATGTGACAGACTGATCAACATCTACAGGAAGTGTTTGGTTGGAGTCATCACAGCTAAAGGTGGCACAACCAGTTATTGACTGTAAGGGATTACTTTTTCACATGGGGGAATTGTGTGTTGAATAACTTTGTTAATTAAATAGGTAAACTAATTATCCATCTGATAACATTCAGTATCAACAATATGCAAAAATAGAGAAAATCAGAAATGGGGCAAATAGTTTTTCACAGCACTGTACTATATATTCATCAATACGTTGTCTATTTGTTCCAGTTGAGTTTCCAGCACAAGGTGGGGGTGCTGTACTGTAAGGCAGGCCAGAGTACAGAAGAAGAGATGTACAACAACCAATCAGCTGGTCCCGCCCTCGATGAGTTCCTCGACCTATTGGGACAGAGAGTGAAACTGAAGGGATTCACCAAGTACAGAGCACAGCTCGACAACAGGAGTAAGACTATACACACACGCACATACACACACACACACACACACACACGCACATACACACACGCACATACACACACACACACACGCGCACATACACACACACACACACACACACGCACATACACACACGCACATACACACACGCACATACACACACGCACATACACACACGCACATACACACACAAATCCAACCGTGAGCATCTGTAGTACTTTAAATAATGTAAATCTGCGTACCAAATGGCACCCTGTTCCCCATATGGCTCTGGTCAGAAGTCCCAAACGGCACCCTATTCCCCATATGGCTCTGGTCAGAAGTCCCAAATGGCACCCTGTTCCCCATATGGCTCTGGTCAGAAGTCCCAAATGGCACCCTGTTCCCCATATGGCTCTGGTCAGAAGTCCCAAATGGCACCCTGTTCCCCATATGGCTCTGGTCAGAAGTCCCAAATGGCACCCTGTTCCCCATATGGCTCTGATCAGAAGTCCCAAATGGCACCCTGTTCCCCATATGGCTCTGGTCAGAAGTCCCAAATGGCACCCTGTTCCCCATATGGCTCTGGTCAGAAGTCGTGCACTAAGTAGGGAAGAGGACGCAGTTTGGAACTCACAGGTATAATAGCAAGACATTGTTTATCTTGAGGCCTTAATATACATGTCCTGTATGCCTCTTGTTGTGCTACACCATTACGGTTTGTTTACCAATACAGTTTGTTTATCATCACGGTTTGTTTACCATTACGGTTTGTTTACCAATACAGTTTGTTTATCATCACGGTTTGTTTACCATTACGGTTTGTTTACCAATACAGTTTGTTTATCATCACGGTTTGTTTACCATTACGGTTTGTTTACCAATACGGTTTGTTTACCAATACAGTTTGTTTATCATCACGGTTTGTTTACCAATACAGTTTGTTTATCATCACGGTTTGTTTACCATTACGGTTTGTTTACCAATACGGTTTGTTTACCATTACAGTTTATCATCACGGTTTGTTTACCATTACAGTTTGTCATCACGGTTTGTTTACCAATACGGTTTGTTTACCATTACAGTTTGTCATCACGGTTTGTTTACCATTACAGTTTGTCATCATGGTTTGTTTACCATTACAGTTTATCATCACGATTTGTTTACCATTACGGTTTATCATCACGGTTTGTTTACTTATACGATTTGTTTACCATTACAGTTTGTCATCACGGTTTGTTTACCATTACAGTTTGTCATCATGGTTTGTTTACCATTACAGTTTATCATCACGATTTGTTTACCATTACGGTTTATCATCACGGTTTGTTTACTAATACGGTTTGTTTACCATTACAGTTTATCATCACGGTTTGTTTACCATTACAGTTTGTCATCACGGTTTGTTTACCAATACGGTTTGTTTACCATTACAGTTTGTCTTCACGATTTGTTTACCATTACAGTTTGTCATCACGGTTTGTTTACCATTACAGTTTATCATCACGATTTGTTTACCATTACGGTTTATCATCACGGTTTGTTTACCATTACAGTTTGTCATCACGGTTTGTTTACCAATACGGTTTGTTTACCATTACAGTTTCTTCACCATTACAGTTTGTTTACCATTACAGTTTGTTTATCCATCACGGTTTGTTTACCATTACAGTTTGTTTATCCATCACGGTTTGTTTACCATTACAGTGTGTTTACCATTACGGTTTGTATACTGTTACGGTTTGTTTACCAATACAGTTTGTTTATCATCACGGTTTGTTTACCATTACGGTTTGTTTACCAATACAGTTTGTTTATCATCACGGTTTGTTTACCATTACGGTTTGTTTACCAATACAGTTTGTTTATCATCACGGTTTGTTTACCATTACGGTTTGTTTACCAATACGGTTTGTTTACCAATACAGTTTGTTTATCATCACGGTTTGTTTACCAATACAGTTTGTTTATCATCACGGTTTGTTTACCATTACGGTTTGTTTACCAATACGGTTTGTTTACCATTACAGTTTATCATCACGGTTTGTTTACCATTACAGTTTGTCATCACGGTTTGTTTACCAATACGGTTTGTTTACCATTACAGTTTGTCATCACGGTTTGTTTACCATTACAGTTTGTCATCATGGTTTGTTTACCATTACAGTTTATCATCACGATTTGTTTACCATCACGGTTTGTCATCACGGTTTGTTTACTAATACGGTTTGTTTACCATTACAGTTTGTCATCACGGTTTGTTTACCATTACAGTTTGTCATCATGGTTTGTTTACCATTACAGTTTATCATCACGATTTGTTTACCATTACGGTTTATCATCACGGTTTGTTTACTAATACGGTTTGTTTACCATTACAGTTTATCATCACGGTTTGTTTACCATTACAGTTTGTCATCACGGTTTGTTTACCATTACAGTTTATCATCACGGTTTGTTTACCAATACGGTTTGTTTACCATTACAGTTTGTCTTCACGATTTGTTTACCATTACAGTTTGTCATCACGGTTTGTTTACCATTACAGTTTATCATCACGGTTTGTTTACCAATACAGTTTGTTTATCATCACGGTTTGTTTACCATTACGGTTTGTTTACCAATACGGTTTGTTTACCATTACAGTTTATCATCACGGTTTGTTTACCATTACAGTTTGTCATCACGGTTTGTTTACCAATACGGTTTGTTTACCATTACAGTTTGTCATCACGGTTTGTTTACCATTACAGTTTGTCATCATGGTTTGTTTACCATTACAGTTTATCATCACGATTTGTTTACCATTACGGTTTATCATCACGGTTTGTTTACTTATACGGTTTGTTTACCATTACAGTTTGTCATCACGGTTTGTTTACCATTACAGTTTGTCATCATGGTTTGTTTACCATTACAGTTTATCATCACGATTTGTTTACCATTACGGTTTATCATCACGGTTTGTTTACTAATACGGTTTGTTTACCATTACAGTTTATCATCACGGTTTGTTTACCATTACAGTTTGTCATCACGGTTTGTTTACCAATACGGTTTGTTTACCATTACAGTTTGTCTTCACGATTTGTTTACCATTACAGTTTGTCATCACGGTTTGTTTACCATTACAGTTTATCATCACGATTTGTTTACCATTACGGTTTATCATCACGGTTTGTTTACCATTACAGTTTGTCATCACGGTTTGTTTACCAATACGGTTTGTTTACCATTACAGTTTCTTCACCATTACAGTTTGTTTACCATTACAGTTTGTTTATCCATCACGGTTTGTTTACCATTACAGTTTGTTTATCCATCACGGTTTGTTTACCATTACAGTGTGTTTACCATTACGGTTTGTATACTGTTACGGTTTGTTTACCAATACAGTTTGTTTATCATCACGGTTTGTTTACCATTACGGTTTGTTTACCAATACAGTTTGTTTATCATCACGGTTTGTTTACCATTACGGTTTGTTTACCAATACAGTTTGTTTATCATCACGGTTTGTTTACCATTACGGTTTGTTTACCAATACGGTTTGTTTACCAATACAGTTTGTTTATCATCACGGTTTGTTTACCAATACAGTTTGTTTATCATCACGGTTTGTTTACCATTACGGTTTGTTTACCAATACGGTTTGTTTACCATTACAGTTTATCATCACGGTTTGTTTACCATTACAGTTTGTCATCACGGTTTGTTTACCAATACGGTTTGTTTACCATTACAGTTTGTCATCACGGTTTGTTTACCATTACAGTTTGTCATCATGGTTTGTTTACCATTACAGTTTATCATCACGATTTGTTTACCATCACGGTTTGTCATCACGGTTTGTTTACTAATACGGTTTGTTTACCATTACAGTTTGTCATCACGGTTTGTTTACCATTACAGTTTGTCATCATGGTTTGTTTACCATTACAGTTTATCATCACGATTTGTTTACCATTACGGTTTATCATCACGGTTTGTTTACTAATACGGTTTGTTTACCATTACAGTTTATCATCACGGTTTGTTTACCATTACAGTTTGTCATCACGGTTTGTTTACCATTACAGTTTATCATCACGGTTTGTTTACCAATACGGTTTGTTTACCATTACAGTTTGTCTTCACGATTTGTTTACCATTACAGTTTGTCATCACGGTTTGTTTACCATTACAGTTTATCATCACGATTTGTTTACCATTACGGTTTATCATCACGGTTTGTTTACCATTACAGTTTGTCATCACGGTTTGGTTACCAATACGGTTTGTTTACCATTACAGTTTCTTCACCATTACAGTTTGTTTACCATTACAGTTTGTTTATCCATCACGGTTTGTTTACCATTACAGTTTGTTTATCCATCACGGTTTGTTTACCATTACAGTGTGTTTACCATTACGGTTTGTATACTGTTACGGTTTGTTTACCATTATGGTTTGTTTAAAATTACAGTTTGTTTACATTATGATTTGTTTACTATTAAGATTTGTTTACCATTACGGTTTGTATACTGTTACGGTTTGTTTACCATCATGGTTTGTCTAAAATTACAGTTTGTTTACATTATGATTTGTTTACTATTAAGATTTGTTTACCATTACGGTTTGTTTACCATTATGTTTGTTTACCATTATGTTTTGTTTACCATTACGGTTTGTTTACCATTATGTTTTGTTTACCATTACGGTTTGTATACTGTTACAGTTTGTTTATCATCACTGTTTGTTTACCAATACAGTTTGTTTATCATCACGGTTTGTTTACATTACGTTTGTTTACCAATACGGTTTGTTTACCATTACAGTTTATCATCACGGTTTGTTTACCATTACAGTTTATCATCACGGTTTGTTTACCAATACGGTTTGTTTACCATTACAGTTTGTCATCACGGTTTGTTTACCATTACAGTTTGTCATCATGGTTTGTTTACCATTACAGTTTATCATCACGGTTTCTTTACCAATACGGTTTGTTTACCATTACAGTTTGTCATCACGGTTTGTTTACCATTATAGTTTGTCATCATGATTTGTTTAGCATTACGGTTTATCATCACAGTTTGTTTACTAATACGGTTTGTTTACCATTACAGTTTATCGTCACGGTTTGTTTACCATTACAGTTTATTATCACGATTTGTTTACCATTACGGTTTATCATCACGGTTTGTTTACCATTACAGTTTATCATCACGATTTGTTTACCATTACGGTTTATCATCACGGTTTGTTTACCATTACAGTTTGTCATCAAGGTTTGTTTACCATTACAGTTTATCATCACGGTTTGTTTACCATTACGGTTTATCATCACGGTTTGTTTACCAATACGGTTTGTTTACCATTACAGTTTCTTCACCATTACAGTTTGTATATCATCACGGTTTGTTTACCATTACAGTGTGTTTACCATTACGGTTTGTATACTGTTACGGTTTGTTTACCATTATGGTTTGTTTAAAATTACAGTTTGTTTACATTATGATTTGTTTACTATTAAGATTTGTTTACCATTGCGGTTTGTATACTGTTACGGTTTGTTTACCATCATGGTTTGTCTAAAATTACAGTTTGTTTACATTATGATTTGTTTACTATTAAGATTTGTTTACCATTACGGTTTGTTTACCATTACGGTTTGTTTACCATTATGTTTTGTTTACCATTACAGTTTGTTTACCATTATGTTTTGTTTACCATTACGGTTTGTATACTGTTACAGTTTGTTTATCATCACTGTTTGTTTACCATTACAGTTTGTTTATCATCACTGTTTGTTTACCATTACAGTTTGTTTATCATCACTGTTTGTTTACCATTATGTTTTGTTTACCATTGCGGGGTGTTTACCATTATGTTTTGTTTACCATTACGGTTTGTTTACCATTATGTTTTGTTTACCAATACGGTTTGTTTACCAATACGGTTTGTTTACCATTATGTTTTGTTTACCATTACGGTTTGTTTACATTACAGTTTGTATACTGTTACGGTTTGTTTATCATCACGGTTTGTTTACCATTACAGTTTGTATATCATCATGGTTTGTTTACCATTACAGTTTGTATATCATCATGGTTTGTTTACCATTACAGTTTGTATATCATCATGGTTTGTTTACTATTACAGTTTGTATATCATCACGGTTTATTTACCATTACAGTTTGTATATCATCACGGTTTGTTTTCCATTTTGGTTTGTTTACCATTACGGTTTGTTTACCATTACGGTTTGTTTACCATTACGGTTTGTTTACCATTACGGTTTGTTTACCATTACGGTTTGTTTACCATTACGGTTTGTTCACCATTACAGTTTATTTACCATTACGGTTTGTTTACCATTACGGTTTGTTTACCATTATGGTTTGTTTACCATTCTGTTTTGTTTACCATTATGGTTTGTTTATAGCCTGGTTCCTCTCTTGGTTTCCTCCTAGGTTTCAGCCTTTCTTGGGAGTTTTTGGCCCTAAAGACGTCCCTATATTACCTATTAGTGTAACACAACCTTGAACACGTCCCTATATTACCTGTTAGTGTAACACGACCCTGAACACGTCCCTATATTACCTGTTAGTGTTATATTACCAACCCCTACTCTGACCATGACCTGATATGATCTATCTCTGTTGCAGTGGATTCAATGAGCCTGTCTCTGTTGTGGAATTCTAGCCTCTCTGTCTGTTTCTCCTATAGCTGACTCAACAGGAACCTACTCCCTGTACACCACCTATAAGGACTACGAACTGATGTTCCATGTGTCAACCCTGCTCCCCTACACCCCCAACAACAGACAACAGGTCAGTACCCCCCCCCTACACCCCCAACAACAGACAACAGGTCAGATACTGTGTGTCAGTAGGAGCAGACTGGTACCTCCCCTTTAACATACCAGATACTGTGTGTCAGTAGGATCAGACTGGTACCTCCCCTTTAACATACCAGATACTGTGTGTCAGTAGGATCAGACTGGTACCTCCCCTTTAACATACCAGATACTGTGTGTCAGTAGGGTCAGACTGGTACCTCCCCTTTAACATACCAGATACTGTGTGTCAGTAGGAGCTGACTGGTACCTCCCCTTTAACACACCAGATAGTGTGTGTCAGTAGGAGCAGACTGGTACCTCCCCTTTAACACACCAGATACTGTGTGTCAGTAGGGTCAGACTGGTACCTCCCCTTTAACATACCAGATACTGTGTGTCAGTAGGAGCAGACTGGTACCTCCCCTTTAACATACCAGATACTGTGTGTCAGTAGGAGCAGACTGGTACCTCCCCTTTAACACACCAGATACTGTGTGTCAGTAGGAGCAGACTGGTACCTCCCCTTTAACACACCAGATACTGTGTGTCAGCAGACTGGTCCTGAGTTGCTCTTCTCTTTTATTTCCCAGATTTTTCCTTTAGAGCAGATCTTTTGTTTCATCTTCTGACAATCCTCTCTTAGAACCTCGTTGCGTGTCGGTAATGACTACGAGTGTTAGATCGTGAGTGTTACCATGACAACTGTGCCCTAGACAGAAGTTTTTTGTTAATCAGTGTCCATTGGGTCCCAGACACCGTAGTGTGGTATTAGTCAGACATCGAGCCTGTGGAAGGTCCTTCAGATCTTTACGTGTCACAATTAACATGTCAAATAACACTATTTGATGTGTGAAATAACACATTTCTCTTCCATAATGTTGTGTGATGGCCAAGCCAAGTCCCACACTACTTTCAATAGCACTGTCAAAGCTGTTTGTAAACAAGCACACACACCTGTCCCTACTGATGTGTTTACAATCAGAGTTGGGGGTAACGTTAGAGTACTCAGGTTACTTTTTTTTGTGGTAACAAGAAACTTAAAGCATTCATTTTCAATTTAAGTAATCATTCAGTTACTTTTTCAAATATGCAAATCATTACTTTTGAATATGATTTTTTTGTACCCCAAAAAGGAAAATCCCTTCCCCTAAGTTCAAGCTTTGCCTGTTTCTTCAAGAGCGTTGTGGCGGGAAGCTAGATAGCTAGCAAGGTGACAGAGACATCAGCCTTTTCAGTGTGGAAGTTTTCACATTATTTAGAATTGGTAAAAGAAAAAGAGAAAAATATAATTATAAAATGCAAACTGAGCCTCGGGACTAAGCGCCTGTCAAGTTGAGAAGAACTCAACATCAATTATCAAGAAGCACCTTCAAGCCAAGCAGAGCTCTACAAGACAAGCAGAGCTCCACAAGCCAAGCACATCTCCACAAGCCAAGCAGAGCTCTACAAGACAAGCAGAGCTCCACAAGCCAAGCACATCTCCACAAGCCAAGCAGAGCTCCACAAGCCAAGCAGAGCTCCACAAGCCAAGCAGAGCTCCACAAGCCAAGCAGAGCTCCACAAGCCAAGCAGAGCTCCACAAGCCAAGCAGAGCTCCACAAGCCAAGCAGAGCTCCACAAGCCAAGCAGAGCTCCACAAGCCAAACACAGCTCCACAAGCCAAGCACATCTCTACAAGCCAAACAGAGCTCCACAAGCCAAACACAGCTCTACAAGCCAAGCAGAGCTCCACAAGCCAAGCAGAGCTCCACAAGCCAAGCACAGCTCTACAAGCCAAGCAGAGCTCTACAAGCCAAGCAGAGCTCTACAAGCCAAGCACAGCTCTACAAGCCAAGCACAGCTCTACAAGCCAAGCAGAGCTCCACAAGCTAAGCACAGCTCTACAAGCCAAGCACAGCTCTACAAGCCAAACACAGCTCTACAAGCCAAGCAGAGTTCTACAAGCCAAACAGAGCTCCACAAGCCAAACACAGCTCTACAAGCCAAACACAGCTCCACAAGCCAAGCACAGCTCTACAAGCCAAACAGAGCTCCACAAGCCAAGCAGAGCTCCACAAGCCAAGCACAGCTCTACAAGCCAAGCACAGCTCTACAAGCCAAGCACAGCTCTACAATAACGGCAAACAACTTTTGATGGATTGGAAAACGTCTCAGTCACAGCTGACTTGTGGACAGAAAAGGTTTTATCGTAAGGACAGCCCACTGGATCCATCCCTCTACTTTGCTGTGATTGCATGCAGAAGAGTCAGGGAAAAACACACGTATGATATGATTGGCTGATTCTTAGGATGAAGAACAAGAGACGAGGGAAGATGTTACCTTTACAGATTTAGATGCAGTGGTTACCGGCGGTGACGACATGGATTCTGAGGAAAACGACAACCCACAGATTGTTCTCACGCCACATCACAGGGGCGCCCTTCCCACAGATTGTTCTCCCGCCACATCACAGGTGCGGGTTCCACACCCTCAATCTTAAACTGAACAAAAATGTCAATGCTACAAGCAACAATTTCAAAGATTTTACTGAGTTACAGTTCAAATGTGGGAATCAGTCAATTGAAATAAATTGGGCCCTAATCTATGGATTTCACATGACTTGGCAGACATAGGCCCTCCCACTGGGGAAGAACAAAAGGGCTTTACCTCCAAAGCCCCCCCCCCCCCCAGACGATCCCATAGGTGAAGAAGCTGGATGTGGAGGTCCTTGGCTGGTGTGGTTAAATGTGGTCTGCAGTTGTGAGACCGGTTGGACGTACTGCCAAATTCTCTAAAACGACGTTGGAGGAGGCTTATGGTAGAGAAATTAACATTCAGTTCTCTGGCATCAGCTCTGGTGGACATTCCTGCAGTCAGCATGCCAATTTCACGCTCCCTCAAAACATGACACATCTGTGGCATTATGTTGTGTGACAAAACTGCACAATTTAGTGTCCCCACTAAACTGTCCCCAGCACAAGGTGCACCTGTGTAATGATCATGCTATTTAGTCAGCTTCTTGATATGCCACACCTGTAAGGTGGATGGATTATCTTGACAAAGGAGAAATGTTCACTAACAGGGATGTAAACAAATTTGTAAATGTTATTTGTCACATGCGCCGAATACAACAGGTTTCACCTTACAGTGAAATGCTCACTTACAAGCCCTTAACCAACAATGCAGTTTGAAGAAAATACCAAAAAAAAGTAAGAGATAAAAATAACATAATTAATATTTGTACACAACATTTTAGAGCAATAAGCTTTTTGTGCGTATGGAACATTTCTGGGATATTTTTTTCAGCTAATGAAACATTAGACCAACACTTTACATATTCCTTTATATTTCCTGGAGAACTACCATCCTATAGGTTTACACTCCAACCCTGTTCATGGAGAACTACAATCCTATAGGTTTACACTCCGACCCTGTTCATGGAGAACTACAATCCTATAGGTTTACACTCCAACCCTGTTCATGGAGAACTACAATCCTATAGGTTTACACTCCAACCCTGTTCATGGAGAACTACAATCCTATAGGTTTACACTCCAACCCTGTTCATGGAGAACTACAATCCTATAGGTTTACACTCCAACCCTGTTCATGGAGAACTACAATCCTATAGGTTTACACTCCAACCCTGTTCATGGAGAACTACAATCCTATAGGTTTACACTCCAACCCTGTTCATGGAGAACTACAATCCTATAGGTTTACACTCCAACCCTGTTCATGGAGAACTACAATCCTATAGGTTTACACTCCAACCCTGTTCATGGAGAACTACAATCCTATAGGTTTACACTCCAACCCTGTTCATGGAGAACTACAATCCTATAGGTTTACACTCCAACCCTGTTCATGGAGAACTACAATCCTATAGGTTTACACTCCAACCCTGTTCATGGAGAACTACAATCCTATAGGTTTACACTCCAACCCTGTTCATGGAGAACTACAATCCTATAGGTTTACACTCCAACCCTGTTCATGGAGAACTACAATCCTATAGGTTTACACTCCAACCCTGTTCATGGAGAACTACAATCCTATAGGTTTACACTCCAACCCTGTTCATGGAGAACTACAATCCTATAGGTTTACACTCCAACCCTGTTCCTGGAGAGCTACCATCCTATAGGTTTACACTCGAAACCTAATCTAGTGTACCCAATCTTCTTTCCCCCCTCCTCTCTTCTTCCCCCTCCTCCCCTTCTTTCCCCCCTCCTCTCTTCTTCCCCCTCCTCCCCTTCTTTCCCCCCTCCTCTCTTCTTCCCCCTCCTCCCCTTCTTTCCCCCCTCCTCTCTTCTTCCCCCTCCTCCCCTTCTTTCCCCCCTCCTCTCTTCTTCCCCCTCCTCCCCTTCTTTCCCCCCTCCTCTCTTCTTCCCCCTCCTCCCCTTCTTTCCCCCCTCCTCTCTTCTTCCCCCTCCTCCCCTTCTTTCCCCCCTCCTCTCTTCTTCCCCCTCCTCCCCTTCTTTCCCCCCTCCTCTCTTCTTCCCCCTCCTCCCCTTCTTTCCCCCCTCCTCTCTTCTTCCCCCTCCTCCCCTTCTTTCCCCCCTCCTCTCTTCTTCCCCCTCCTCCCCTTCTTTCCCCCCTCCTCTCATCTTTCCCCTCATCTTTGTCTCTTTTTCCCCTCCTCATCTTTTTTTCCTCCACCCTCCCTAATTCACCTCTTAATCTTTTTTGTTTACCTTGCCTGTTGCCCCTCAGCACCTCTCCATGGCAACTATCAGCACCTCTCCATGGCAACCACTCTATCAGATTAACTGCCAGTTCCCTGTGTGATTAATAAATCCCCATGATGCTGGAGATGTAGAATATTGCATTCTGGGATCCTTTCTCCAACTTGTGTCATCTTCTTTTAGGTGTCACTATCTGGGCAACCGGCAAAGTCCTAAACCCTGTCCATGTCTACCATTTCCCCTCTTAATAAATCCCAACTTTAAAATAATTGTTTTGTTTACATGAATAACACCCCTCCTCTCTCTCCCCCTCCTCTCTCTCTGTCTCTCTCTCTCTCTCTCTCTCTCTCTCTCTCTCTCTCCCCCTCCTCTCTCTCCCCCTCCTCTCTCTCTGTCTCTCTCTCTCTCTCTCTCTCTCTCTCTCTCTCTCTCTCTCTCTCCCCCTCCTCCCTCCCTCCCTCTCTCTCTCTCTCTGTCTCTCTCCCTCTCTCTCTCTCTCTCTCTCTCTCTCTCTCTCTCTCTCTCTCTCTCTCTCTCTATCTCTCCCCCTCCCCTCTCTCTCTCTCTCTCCCCCTCCCCTCTCTCTCTCTCTCTCTCTCTCCCCCTCCCCTCTCTCTCTCTCTCTCTCTCTCTCTCTCTCTCCCCCTCCACCTCTCTCTCTCTCTCTCCCCCTCCACCTCTCTCTCTCTCTCTCTCCCCCTCCCCTCTCTCTCTCTCTCTCTCTCTCCCACCCTCTCTCTCTCTCTCTCTCTCTCTCTCGCTTTCTCCCCACAGCTCCTGAGGAAGAGGCACATAGGGAACGACATTGTGACCATTGTGTTTCAGGAACCGGGGACTCTGCCCTTCACCCCTAAAAACATCCGCTCTCACTTCCAACACGTCTTTGTCATCGTCAAGGTCCACAACCCCTGTACTGAGAACGTCTGCTACAGGTACACACACACACACACACACACACACACACACACACACACACACACACACACACAGACACACACACACACACACACACACACACACACACACACACACACACACACACACACACACACACACACACACACACACACACACACACACACACACACACACACACACACACACACACACCAGGATGGGTAACAGCAGATTAAACAGGGGAGGTGGAGGAGGGAGGAAGTAGAAGCCGGGTGGAGGAGCAGAGGGATGGAAGCACATCTAACATACTGTAGGTGACATCGATTTAACATGTCAATTACAGCAACGCCACACTTCAGGCCGAGGAAAATATCTTAGGTAACTAAGTAACACATCGATGATGGCATCATCTAAGCTATTCTTAGTAGAAACACCCTCCAGACTGTTCAGACCACTGATGGCTCATCCAACTCTCTCTGACGATTAGAAGGAACTGAATCTGAGGTTGGGTCTGCTTCCCAAACAGCACACTGTTCCCTACATAGTGCCCTACTTTTGACCCAAAGACCACAGGGCTCTGGAAAATGTAGTGCACTACTCTATGTAGAGAAAACGGTGTCATTAGGGACTGTCCGACAATAGTATTCACTCTGTCTGCTAATGCTTCTCTGAGGTTGTTTTGAGTGTTTTGAAATGTCACGACTCTACAGTAATGTCTGGAAATCACTAGGAGCCATCATGACTCTACAGTAATGTCTGGAAATCACTAGGAGCCATCATGACTCTACAGTAATGTCTGGAAATCACTAGGAGCCATCATGACTCTACAGTAATGTCTGGAAATCACTAGGAGCCATCATGACTCTACAGTAATGTCTGGAAATCACTAGGAGCCATCATGACTCTACAGTAATGTCTGGAAATCACTAGGAGCCATCATGACTCTACAGTAATGTCTGGAAATCACTAGGAGCCATCATGACTCTACAGTAATGTCTGGAAATCACTAGCAGCCATCATGGCACCACAGTCATGTCTGGAACTCAATAGGAGCCATCACGACTCCACAGTAATGTCTGGAACTCAATAGGAGCCATCATGACTCCACAGTAATGTCTGGAAATCACTAGGAGCCGTCACGACTCCACAGTAATGTCTGGAAATCACTAGGAGCCATCATGGCACCACAGTCATGTCTGGAACTCAATAGGAGCCGTCACGACTCCACAGTAATGTCTGGAAATCACTAGGAGCCATCTCGACTCCACAGTAATGTCTGGAAATGACTAGGAGCCATCTCGACTCCACAGTAATGTCTGGAAATCACTAGGAGCCATCATGACTCTACAGTAATGTCTGGAAATGACTAGGAGCCATCATGACTCCACAGCAATGTCTGGAAATCACTAGGAGCCATCTCGACTCCACAGTAATGTTTAGAAATCACTAGGATAGGATGTTTTAATTGTCATGACTCCACAGTAATGTCTGGAAATCACTGGAAGCCATCACAACTCCACAGTAATGTCTGGAAATCACTAGTATAGTTAGAATTAACTCTGTCCTCTCTTTCTTCTCTCTCACTCCCCCTACAGCGTTGCTGTCTCTCGTTCTAAAGATGTCCCTCTGTTCGGCCCTCCAATCCCCAAGGCAGTGACCTTCCCCAAGTCCGCTGTGTTCCGAGACTTCCTATTGGCCAAGGTCATCAATGGGGAGAACGCCGCCCACAAATCTGAGAAGTTCCGTGCCATGGCAACCAGAACGCGCCAGGAGTACCTCCGCGACCTGGCCGAGAACTTCGTGTCCACGGCGACCATGGACTCGGCTGTGAAGTTCAGTTTCATCACACTGGGTGCCAAGAAGAAGGAGAAGACCAAACCTCGTAAAGACGCTCACCTGTTCTCTGTCGGCGCCATCACCTGGTCCGTCACCGCACGGGACTTTGGCCAATCAGCAGACGTGGACTGTCTCTTGGGCGTGTCCAACGAGTTCATCATTTTAATAGAGGAGCAGTCTAAGAACGTAGTCTTCAACTGCTCCTGTCGTGATGTCATCGGATGGACGTCTGGGATTATGAGCATCAAGGTCTTCTACGAGAGAGGAGAGTGTGTGATGTTGTCTGCTCAGGATGGCTGTGAAGAAGATATACGAGAAATGGTGCAGAGACTAGAGGTAATTCATCTGGGTTAGGGTCAGGGGTTAGGGTCAGAGGTCAGGTTAGGATTATTGTTCACTTCTCTCTTCTGTCTCCGTGTTTCAGTATGAATGGAGTATCTCACATTTGACCAAAGGTGATTTGGAGAAAGTATTCAGTGATATATGGATTTAATTAGATAAACAAAGACTAATATATTTTCACTGTCAAGGGTCTGGTCTATTTCCAATTGGCAAGCCTTAACATATCAGAAGAAAAGGTCTGGCTGTTCTGCTGGATGTAGTCTCAGCACTTGGCCTCTTGATAAATGGGTTGAAGATGACTATAAAAAGACGGATTAGGTAGTACCTTCTTACTGTAGGGAACCAGTACCTGTTGTCAACAGTGTGTCCTCCCGGTGCAGCCGTTTGAACACCTCCTGTTAGAGCCTTACCTTGTGCTAGGCTTCCTTTCTCCTCATTTCCTCTTTCTCTCCTTCTTTCTATCCTTACTTATTCGTTTTTTCCTCTAGGCCCTTTAGTGTTTTGAGTGTGATCCCTGTGCTTGTATCTATGTCAACCAAATGACTAACGTACACCTTTACACCAGTCTATTGAGCCTTGTGTGTTTCATGCCAACCCAACATCCCAGATTCAGACCAAGCTGTTTCATGCCAACCCAACATCCCAGATGTAGGCCTTACATGTACAGCTCGCCTTGGCCTCTCTTCTCCTGTGCCATCCTTGGCCTCTCTTCTCCTGTGCCAGCCTTAGCCTCTCTTCTCCTGTGCCATCCTTGGCCTCTCCTCTCCTGTGCCAGCCTTGGCCTCTCTTCTCCTGTGCCAGCCTTGGCCTCTCTTCTCCTGTGCCAGCCTTGGCCTCTCTTCTCCTGTGCCAGCCTTGGCCTCTCCTCTCCTGTGCCAGCCTGGCCTCTCCTCTCCTGTGCCAGCCTTGGCCTCTCTTCTCCTGTGCCAGCCTTGGCCTCTCTTCTCCTGTGCCATCCTTGGCCTCTCTTCTCCTGTGCCATCCTTGGCCTCTCTTCTCCTGTGCCAGCCTGGCCCAGCTGGCCTACCTCCCCTATGGGTCAGTCAGTGACATTAGTAGGTCTGCTGGGTCACAAAACGTTCAATACATGTCACTTTTTGGACCTGAATGCCAAGACATTTAAGAGATAAAGGGAGTCAAAGTTGACCCGTTCTGCATCCAGAATGTTCTGCATACCCCACCATACCATGACACCTCCATGTATTCATCACTGCATACCCCACCATACCATGACACCTCCATGTATTCATCATTGGAAAAGAGACATGTTTGGTTTTAACAGCTTACAAACAGTGTTGTCAAACTATTTCACAATTTCTAGAAAATATTTTTTTCATATAATAATGTTGACATTCTTTAAAATTTAACATCAATTATATAAAAATGTGTAATCTCCGATTATTTTCGTATTCACAAACAACAGATTTTGTCATTTATGTCAACCTTCGTTGGTGGGTAGACCTCCTCTGTGGTAGTGTTTGGAACCAGTCCAATTTGATTCCCATTTTAGTACATATACAGTTGAAGTCGGAAGTTTACATACACCTTAGCGAAATACATTTAAACTCAGTTTTTCACAATTCCTGACATTTAAAAAAATTCCCTGTCTTAGGTCAGTTAGGATCACCACTTTATTTTAAGAATGTGAAAATGTCAGAATAGTAGTAGAGAGAATGATTTATTTCAGCTTTTATTTCGTTCATCACATTCCCAGTGGTACAGAAGTTTACATACACTCAATTAGTATTTGGTAACATTGCCTTTAAATAGTTTAACTTAGGTCAAACGTTTCGGGTAGCCTTCCAGAAGCTTCCCACAGCAAGTTGGGTCAATTTTGGCCCGTTCCTCCTGACAGAGCTGGTGTAACTGAGTCAGGTTTGTAGGCCTCCTTGCTCGCACACGCTTTTTTCAGTTCTGCCCACAAATTTTCCATCGGATTGAGGTCAGGGCTTTGTGATGGCCACTCCAATACCTTGACTTTGTTGTCCTGAAGCCATTTTGCCTTTGGAAGTATGTTTGGGGTCATTGTCCATTTGGAAGACCCATTTGCGACCAAGCTTTAACTTCCTGACTGATGTCTTGAGATGTTGCTTCAATATATCCACATCATTTTCCTTTCTCATGAAGCCATCTATTTTGTGAAGTGCACCAGTCCCTCCTGCAGCAAAGCACCCCCACAACATGATGCTGCCACCCCCTGTGCTTCACGGTTGGGATGGTGTTCTTTGGCTTGCAAGCGTCCCCCTTTTTCCTCCAAACATAACGATGGTCATTATGGCCAAACATTTCTATTTTTGTTTCATCAGACCAGAGGACATTTCTCCAAAAAGTACGATATTTGTCCCCTTGTGCAGTTGCAAACCATAGTCTGGCTTTTTTATGACGGTTTTGGAGCTGTGGCTTCTTCCTTGCTGAGCGGCCTTTCAGATTGTTGATATAAGACTCGTTTTTACTGTGGATATAGATACTTTTGTACCGGTTTCCTCCAGAATCTTCACAAAGTCCTTTGCTGTTGTTCTGGGATTGATGTGCACTTTTCGCACCAAAGTACATTCATCTCTAGGAGACAGAACGCTTCTCCTTCCTGAGCGGTATGACGGCTGCGTGGTCCCATGGTGTTTATACTTGCATACTCTTGTTTGTACAGATGAACGTGGTACCTTCAGGCGTTTGGAAATTACTCCCAAGGATGAACCAGACTTGTGGAGGTTTACAATTATTTTCTGAGGTCTTGGCTGATTTATTTTGATTTTCCCATGATGTCAAGCAAAGAAGCACTGAGTTTGAAGGTAGGCCTTGACATTCATCCACAGGTACACCTCCAATTGACTCAAATGATGTAAATTAGCCTATCAGAAGCTTCTAAAGCCATTACATCATTATCTGTCATTTTCCATGTAGTTTAAAGGCACAGTCAACTTAGTGTATGTAAACTTCTGACCCACAGGAATTGTGATACAGTGAATTATAAGTGAAATAATCTGTCTGTAAACAATTATTGGAAAAATTACTTGTGTCATGCGCAAAGTAGATGGCCTAACCGACTTGCCAAAACTATAGTTTGTTAACTTCTCTGGGATATGTGGGACGCTAACGTCCCATTGGCCAAAAGCCAGTAAAACTGCAGAGCGACAAATTCAAATAAATTACTATAAAAATCCAACTTTCATGAAATCACACGCGATACACCAAATTAAAGCTACGCTTGTTGTGAATCCAGCCAACATGTCAGATTTCAAATAGGCTTTTCGGCGAAAACAAACAATGCCATTATCTGAGGATAGTAGTAAACAAAGAGAGAGAAGAATATCTCAACCCTGCAGGTGCAACACAAAACTATTAAACATATAATTCACGAGCTTCTGTTGTTGGCACTCCAATATGTCCCATAAACATCACAAATGGTCCTTTTGTTCGATTAAATACGTCGATATACACTGCTCAAAAAAATAAAGGGAACACTTAAACAACACAATGTAACTCCAAGTCAATCACACTTCTGTGAAATCAAACTGTCCACTTAGGAAGCAACACTGATTGACAATACATTTCACATGCTGTTGTGCAAATGGAATAGACAACAGGTGGAAATTATAGGCAATTAGCAAGACACCCCCAATAAAGGAGTGGTTCTGCAGGTGGTGACCACAGACCACTTCTCAGTTCCTATGCTTCCTGGCTGATGTTTTGGTCACTTTTGAATGCTGGCGGTGCTTTCACTCTAGTGGTAGCATGAGACGGAGTCTACAACCCACACAAGTGGCTCAGGTAGTGCAGCTCATCCAGGATGGCACATCAATGCGAGCTGTGGCAAGAAGGTTTGCTGTGTCTGTCAGCGTAGTGTCCAGACCATGGAGGCGCTACCAGGAGACAGGCCAGTACATCAGGAGACGTGGAGGAGGCCGTAGGAGGGCAACAACCCAGCAGCAGGACCGCTACCTCTGCCTTTGAGCAGGAGGTGCACTGCCAGAGCCCTGCAAAATGACCTCCAGCAGGCCACAAATGTGCATGTGTCTGCTCAAACGGTCAAAAAACAGACTCCATGAGGGTGGTATGAGGGCCCGACGTCCACAGGTGGGGGTTGTGCTTACAGCCCAACACCGTGCAGGATGTTTGGCATTTGCCAGGGAACACCAATGTTGGCAATTTCGCCACTGGCGCCTTGTGCTCTTCACAGATGAAAGCAGGTTCACACTGAGCACGTGACAGATGTGACAGAGTCTGGAGACGCCGTGGAGAACGTTCTAATGCCTGCAACATCCTCCAGCATGACCGGTTTGGCGATGGGTCAGTCATGGTGTGGGGTGGTAGTTCTTTGGGGGGCCGCACAGCCCTCCATGTGCTCGCCAGAGGTAGCCTGACTGCCATTAGGTACCGAGATGAGATCCTCAGACCCCTTGTGAGACCATATGCTGGTGCGGTTGGCCCTGGGTTCCTCCTAATGCAAGACAATGCTAGACCTCATGTGGCTGGAGTGTGTCAGCAGTTCCTGCAAGAGGAAGGCATTGATGCTATGGACTGGCCCGCCCGTTCACCAGACCTGAATCCAATTGAGCACATCTGGGACATCATGTCTCGCTCCATCCACCAACGCCACGTTGCACCACAGACTGTCCAGGAGTTGGCGGATGCTTTAGTCCAGGTCTGGGAGGAGATGCCTCAGGAGACCATCCACCACCTCATCAGGAGCATGCCCAGCGTTGTAGGGAGGTCATACAGGCACGTGGAGGCCACACAAACTACTGAGCCTCATTTTCTTGTTTTAAGGACATTACATCAAAGTTGGATCAGCCTGTAGTGTGGTTGTCTACTTTAATTTTGAGTGTGACTCCAAATCCAGACCTCCATGGGTTGATAAATTTGATTTCCATTGATAATTTTTGTGTGATTTTGTTGCCAGGACATTCAACTATGTAATGAAAAAAGTATTTAATAAGAACATTTCATTCATTCTGATCTAGGATGTGTTATTTTAGTGTTCCCTTTATTTTTTGAGCAGTGTATATCCAAAATGTCCATTTATTTGGCGTGTTTGATCGAGAAAAACATCTGTTCCAACTTGTGCAACGTGACTACAAAATATCTCAAAAGTTACCTGTAAACCTTGCAAAAACCATTTCAAACTACTTTTTTAACTTCTTATGGCTGCAGCCCGGCGTCGGTACACTTATGACAACATCCAGCTCAAGTGCAGGGCGCGAAATTCAAAAGATATATTTTTTTAAATATTTAACTTTCACACATTAACAAGTCCAATACAGCATATGAAAGGTACACATCTTGTGAATCCAGCCAACATGTCCGATTTTTAAAGTGTTTTACAGGGAAGACACAATATGTAAATATATTAGCTAACCACGTTAACAAAAGACACCACTTTTTTTACTCCACCAGTTTTTTACTCCATCAGTAGCTATCACAAATTCGACCAAATAAAGATATAAATAGCCACTAACCAAGAAACAACTTCATCAGATGACAGTCTGATAACATATTTGTTGTATAGCATATGTTTTGTTAGAAAAATTTGCATATTTCAGGTATAGATCATAGTTTACATTGCAGCTACAATCAGAAATTGCACCGAAAGCAGCCATAATATTTACAGGCACCAACGTGAAATACCTAATTACTCATCATAAAACATTTCTGAAAAATACATAGTGTACAGCAAATGAAAGACAGGCATCTTGTGATTCCAGACAACATTTCCGATTTATTAAGTGTTTTACAGCGGGGAAAAAATGTAGCGTTATATTAGCTATTATATTAGCTATATTATTATATTAGCTATACTATTATATTAGCCTACCACAAATATGCTGCCCCCTATCCTAGAGAAGTTAACAATACATGTGTGGAGTGGTTGAAAAACAAATTTTAATGACTCCAACCTAAGTGTATGTAAACTCCAGACTTCAACTGTATGCAAATATCAAAGTTGACTCATTTTTAGATTGACGTCTGGGGTAAAAAAAAAAATATATATTTTTTTTTTCAAGAAATTGTAAAATATTTTGACAAGCTATTTAAGTTTTTTAATGATATCAAACTCAGCTGTTTTTCTTTTCCAGTGATGAAGACATGGATGTGTCATGATATTGAAGAATATCAACTTCGAGAACTTAATCTCTTGAATTTCTGACATTCAGGTGCTGAACACTTCCACAATAGGCAAATATGTTTCGTTCAAATCAAACGGGGTCAAAAAGGGATTGAATTTAAATGGATTTCCACTGCTTCGATTGTATTGCGATTTTATGTTCCAAACATATTGCTCACTATACTGTATGTCTGCTGCGGAGAGACAAGAGAACCATCAGAAAACAAACTTTGATCATGGAAAGGAAAGTGATGAAATCATGTTGGCTATTTAAAAACAAGATGGAGAACAAGCTATATGAGTTCTGGCTCAGGTACAGCCAACTAGCGGCAGCTAACCCTACCTAGCTACCTGGGGTGATGTCTATACCTGGGGTGATGTCTATGTTACCTAGCTACCTGGGGTGATGACTATGTTACCTAGCTACCTGGGGTGATGTCTATGTTACCTATCTACCTGGGGTGATGTCTATGTTACCTAGCTACCTGGGGTGATGACTATGTTACCTAGCTACCTGGGGTGATGTCTATGTTACCTAGCTACCTGGGGTGATGCCTATGTGACCTAGCTACCTGTGGTGATGACTATGTTACCTAGCTACCTGGGGTGATGCCTATGTTACCTAGCTACCTGGGGTGATGACTATGTTACCTAGCTACCTGGGGTGATGCCTATGTTACCTAGCTACCTGGGGTGATGTCTATGTTACCTAGCTAACTGGGGTGATGACTTTGTTACCTAGCTACCTGGGGTGATGACTATGTTACCTAGCTACCTGTGGTGATGACTATGTTACCTAGCTACCTGGGGTGATGACTATGTTACCTAGCTACCTGTGGTGATGACTATGTTACCTAGCTACCTGTGGTGATGACTATGTTACCTAGCTACCTGGGGTGATGACTATGTTACCTAGCTACCTGTGGTGATGACTATGTTACCTAGCTACCTGGGGTGATGACTATGTTACCTAGCTACCTGGGGTGATGACTATGTTACCTAGCTACCTGGGGTGATGCCTATGTTACCTAGCTACCTGGGGTGATGACTATGTTACCTAGCTACCTGGGGTGATGACTATGTTACCTAGCTACCTGTGGTGATGACTATGTTACCTAGCTACCTGGGGTGATGCCTATGTTACCTAGCTACCTGTGGTGACGACTAGGTACAGCCAACTAGCGGCAGCTAACCCTACCTAGCTACCTGGGGTGATGTCTATACCTGGGGTGATGCCTATGTGACCTAGCTACCTGGGGTGATGACTATGTTACCTATCTACCTGGGGTGATGTCTATGTTACCTAGCTACCTGGGGTGATGCCTATGTGACCTAGCTACCTGTGGTGATGACTATGTTACCTAGCTACCTGGGGTGATGCCTATGTTACCTAGCTACCTGGGGTGATGACTATGTTACCTAGCTACCTGGGGTGATGACTATGTTACCTAGCTACCTGTGGTGATGACTATGTTACCTAGCTACCTGGGGTGATGCCTATGTTACCTAGCTACCTGTGGTGATGAATAGGTACAGCCAACTAGCGGCAGCTAACCCTACCTAGCTACCTGGGGTGATGTCTATACCTGGGGTGATGCCTATGTAACCTAGCTACCTGGGGTGATGCCTATGTAACCTAGCTACCTGGGGTGATGTCTATGTTACCTAGCTATGTCTATGTTACCTAGCTATGTCTATGTGACCTAGCTACCTGGGGTGATGTCTATACCTGGGGTGATGACTATGTTACCTAGCTACCTGGGGTGATGACTATGTTACCTAGCTACCTGGGGTGATGACTATGTTACCTAGCTACCTGGGGTGATGCCTATGTTACCTATCTACCTGGGGTGATGACTATGTTACCTAGCTACCTGGGGTGATGACTATGTTACCTATCTACCTGGGGTGATGACTATGTTACCTAGCTACCTGGGGTGATGACTATGTTACCTAGCTACCTGGGGTGATGCCTATGTTACCTATCTACCTGGGGTGATGACTATGTTACCTAGCTACCTGGGGTGATGACTATGTTACCTAGCTACCTGGGGTGATGCCTATGTTACCTAGCTACCTGGGGTGATGTCTATGTTACCTAGCTAACTGGGGTGATGACTTTGTTACCTAGCTACCTGGAGTGATGACTATGTTACCTAGCTACCTGTGGTGATGACTATGTTACCTAGCTACCTGTGGTGATGACTATGTTACCTAGCTACCTGGGGTGATGACTATGTGACCTAGCTACCTGGGGTGATGTCTATGTTACCTAGCTACCTGGGGTGATGACTATGTTACCTAGCTACCTGTGGTGATGACTATGTTACCTAGCTACCTGGGGTGATGCCTATGTTACCTAGCTACCTGGGGTGATGTCTATGTGACCTAGCTACCTGTGGTGATGACTATGTTACCTAGCTACCTGGGGTGATGACTATGTTACCTAGCTACCTGGGGTGATGACTATGTTACCTAGCTACCTGGGGTGATGACTATGTTACCTAGCTACCTGGGGTGATGACTATGTTACCTAGCTACCTGTGGTGATGACTATGTTACCTAGCTACCTGGGGTGATGACTATGTTACCTAGCTACCTGGGGTGATGACTATGTTACCTAGCTAACTGGGGTGATGTCTTTGTGACCTAGCTACCTGGGGTGATGACTATGTTACCTAGCTATGTCTATGTTACCTAGCTATGTCTATGTTACCTAGCTACCTGGGGTGATGACTATGTTACCTAGCTACCTGGGGTGATGACTATGTTACCTAGCTATGTCTATGTTACCTAGCTATGTCTATGTTACCTAGCTATGCCTATGTTACCTAGCTACCTGGGGTGATGTCTATACCTGGGGTGATGACTATGTTACCTATCTACCTGGGGTGATGACTATGTTACCTAGCTACCTGTGGTGATGACTAGGTACAGCCAACTAGCGGCAGCTAACCCTACCTAGCTACCTGGGGTGATGTCTATACCTGGGGTGATGCCTATGTGACCTAGCTACCTGGGGTGATGACTATGTTACCTATCTACCTGGGGTGATGTCTATGTTACCTAGCTACCTGGGGTGATGACTATGTTACCTAGCTACCTGGGGTGATGTCTATGTTACCTAGCTACCTGGGGTGATGCCTATGTGACCTAGCTACCTGTGGTGATGACAATGTTACCTAGCTACCTGGGGTGATGCCTATGTTACCTAGCTACCTGGGGTGATGACTATGTTACCTAGCTACCTGGGGTGATGACTATGTTACCTAGCTACCTGGGGTGATGACTATGTTACCTATCTACCTGGGGTGATGACTATGTTACCTAGCTACCTGGGGTGATGACTATGTTACCTAGCTACCTGGGGTGATGCCTATGTTACCTATCTACCTGGGGTGATGACTATGTTACCTAGCTATGTCTATGTTACCTAGCTATGTCTATGTTACCTAGCTATGCCTATGTTACCTAGCTACCTGGGGTGATGTCTATACCTGGGGTGATGCCTATGTAACCTAGCTACCTGGGGTGATGCCTATGTAACCTAGCTACCTGGGGTGATGTCTATGTTACCTAGCTATGTCTATGTTACCTAGCTATGTCTATGTGACCTAGCTACCTGGGGTGATGTCTATACCTGGGGTGATGACTATGTTACCTAGCTACCTGGGGTGATGACTATGTTACCTAGCTACCTGGGGTGATGACTATGTTACCTAGCTACCTGGGGTGATGCCTATGTTACCTATCTACCTGGGGTGATGACTATGTTACCTAGCTACCTGGGGTGATGACTATGTTACCTATCTACCTGGGGTGATGACTATGTTACCTAGCTACCTGGGGTGATGACTATGTTACCTAGCTACCTGGGGTGATGCCTATGTTACCTATCTACCTGGGGTGATGACTATGTTACCTAGCTACCTGGGGTGATGACTATGTTACCTAGCTACCTGGGGTGATGCCTATGTTACCTAGCTACCTGGGGTGATGTCTATGTTACCTAGCTAACTGGGGTGATGACTTTGTTACCTAGCTACCTGGAGTGATGACTATGTTACCTAGCTACCTGTGGTGATGACTATGTTACCTAGCTACCTGTGGTGATGACTATGTTACCTAGCTACCTGGGGTGATGACTATGTGACCTAGCTACCTGGGGTGATATCTATGTTACCTAGCTACCTGGGGTGATGACTATGTTACCTAGCTACCTGTGGTGATGACTATGTTACCTAGCTACCTGGGGTGATGCCTATGTTACCTAGCTACCTGGGGTGATGTCTATGTGACCTAGCTACCTGTGGTGATGACTATGTTACCTAGCTACCTGGGGTGATGACTATGTTACCTAGCTACCTGGGGTGATGACTATGTTACCTAGCTACCTGGGGTGATGACTATGTTACCTAGCTACCTGGGGTGATGACTATGTTACCTAGCTACCTGTGGTGATGACTATGTTACCTAGCTACCTGGGGTGATGACTATGTTACCTAGCTACCTGGGGTGATGACTATGTTACCTAGCTAACTGGGGTGATGTCTTTGTGACCTAGCTACCTGGGGTGATGACTATGTTACCTAGCTATGTCTATGTTACCTAGCTATGTCTATGTTACCTAGCTACCTGGGGTGATGACTATGTTACCTAGCTACCTGGGGTGATGACTATGTTACCTAGCTATGTCTATGTTACCTAGCTATGTCTATGTTACCTAGCTATGCCTATGTTACCTAGCTACCTGGGGTGATGTCTATACCTGGGGTGATGACTATGTTACCTATCTACCTGGGGTGATGACTATGTTACCTAGCTACCTGTGGTGATGACTAGGTACAGCCAACTAGCGGCAGCTAACCCTACCTAGCTACCTGGGGTGATGTCTATACCTGGGGTGATGCCTATGTGACCTAGCTACCTGGGGTGATGACTATGTTACCTATCTACCTGGGGTGATGTCTATGTTACCTAGCTACCTGGGGTGATGACTATGTTACCTAGCTACCTGGGGTGATGTCTATGTTACCTAGCTACCTGGGGTGATGCCTATGTGACCTAGCTACCTGTGGTGATGACTATGTTACCTAGCTACCTGGGGTGATGCCTATGTTACCTAGCTACCTGGGGTGATGACTATGTTACCTAGCTACCTGGGGTGATGACTATGTTACCTAGCTACCTGTGGTGATGACTATGTTACCTAGCTACCTGGGGTGATGCCTATGTTACCTAGCTACCTGTGGTGATGACTAGGTACAGCCAACTAGCGGCAGCTAACCCTACCTAGCTACCTGGGGTGATGTCTATACCTGGGGTGATGCCTATGTGACCTAGCTACCTGGGGTGATGACTATGTTACCTATCTACCTGGGGTGATGTCTATGTTACCTAGCTACCTGGGGTGATGCCTATGTGACCTAGCTACCTGTGGTGATGACTATGTTACCTAGCTACCTGGGGTGATGCCTATGTTACCTAGCTACCTGGGGTGATGACTATGTTACCTAGCTACCTGGGGTGATGACTATGTTACCTAGCTACCTGTGGTGATGACTATGTTACCTAGCTACCTGGGGTGATGCCTATGTTACCTAGCTACCTGTGGTGATGAATAGGTACAGCCAACTAGCGGCAGCTAACCCTACCTAGCTACCTGGGGTGATGTCTATACCTGGGGTGATGCCCATGTAACCTAGCTACCTGGGGTGATGTCTATGTTACCTAGCTATGTCTATGTTACCTAGCTATGCCTATGTTACCTAGCTACCTGTGGTGATGACTAGGTACAGCCAACTAGCGGCAGCTAACCCTACCTAGCTACCTGGGGTGATGTCTATACCTGGGGTGATGCCTATGTGACCTAGCTACCTGGGGTGATGACTATGTTACCTATCTACCTGGGGTGATGTCTATGTTACCTAGCTACCTGGGGTGATGACTATGTTACCTAGCTACCTGGGGTGATGTCTATGTTACCTAGCTACCTGGGGTGATGCCTATGTGACCTAGCTACCTGTGGTGATGACTATGTTACCTAGCTACCTGGGGTGATGACTACGTTACCTATCTACCTGGGGTGATGACTATGTTACCTAGCTACCTGGGGTGATGACTATGTTACCTATCTACCTGGGGTGATGACTATGTTACCTAGCTACCTGGGGTGATTACTATGTTACCTAGCTACCTGGGGTGATGCCTATGTTACCTATCTACCTGGGTGATGACTATGTTACCTAGCTACCTGGGGTGATGACTATGTTACCTAGCTACCTGGGGTGATGCCTATGTTACCTAGCTACCTGGAGTGATGTCTATGTTACCTAGCTAACTGGGGTGATGACTTTGTTACCTAGCTACCTGGAGTGATGACTATGTTACCTAGCTACCTGTGGTGATGACTATGTTACCTAGCTACCTGTGGTGATGACTATGTTACCTAGCTACCTGGGGTGATGACTATGTGACCTAGCTACCTGGGGTGATGTCTATGTTACCTAGCTACCTGGGGTGATGACTATGTTACCTAGCTACCTGTGGTGATGACTATGTTACCTAGCTACCTGGGGTGATGCCTATGTTACCTAGCTACCTGGGGTGATGTCTATGTGACCTAGCTACCTGTGGTGATGACTATGTTACCTAGCTACCTGGGGTGATGACTATGTTACCTAGCTACCTGGGGTGATGACTATGTTACCTAGCTACCTGGGGTGATGACTATGTTACCTAGCTACCTGGGGTGATGACTATGTTACCTAGCTACCTGTGGTGATGACTATGTTACCTAGCTACCTGGGGTGATGACTATGTTACCTAGCTACCTGGGGTGATGACTATGTTACCTAGCTAACTGGGGTGATGTCTTTGTGACCTAGCTACCTGGGGTGATGACTATGTTACCTAGCTATGTCTATGTTACCTAGCTATGTCTATGTTACCTAGCTACCTGGGGTGATGACTATGTTACCTAGCTACCTGGGGTGATGACTATGTTACCTAGCTATGTCTATGTGACCTAGCTATGTCTATGTTACCTAGCTACCTGGGGTGATGTCTATGTTACCTAGCTACCTGGAGTGATGACTATGTTACCTAGCTACCTGTGGTGATGACTATGTTACCTAGCTACCTGTGGTGATGACTATGTTACCTAGCTACCTGGGGTGATGCCTATGTTACCTAGCTACCTGGGGTGATGTCTATGTTACCTAGCTAACTGGGGTGATGTCTATGTGACCTAGCTACCTGGGGTGATGACTATGTTACCTAGCTATGTCTCTGTTACCTAGCTATGTCTATGTTACCTAGCTACCTGGGGTGATGCCTATGTTACCTAGCTACCTGGGGTGATGTCTATGTTACCTAGCTACCTGTGGTGATGACTATGTTACCTAGCTACCTGTGGTGATGACTATGTTACCTAGCTACCTGGGGTGATGTCTATGTTACCTAGCTACCTGGGGTGATGCCTATGTTACCTAGCTACCTGGGGTGATGTCTATGTTACCTAGCTACCTGGGGTGATGTCTATGTTACCTAGCTACCTGGGGTGATGCCTAGGTACAGCCAACTAGCGGCAGCTAACCCTACCTAGCTACCTGTGGTGATGACTATGTGACCTAGCTACCTGGGGTGATGACTATGTGACCTAGCTACCTGGGGTGATGTCTATGTGACCTAGCTACCTGTGGTGATGACTATGTGACCTAGCTACCTGGGGTGATGACTACGTTACCTAGCTACCTGGGGTGATGACTATGTTACCTAGCTACCTGGGGTGATACCTATGTTACCTAGCTACCTGGGGTGATGCCTATGTTACCTAGCTACCTGTGGTGATGACTATGTTACCTAGCTACCTGTGGTGATGACTATGTTACCTAGCTACCTGGGGTGATGACTATGTTACCTAGCTACCTGGGGTGATGACTATGTTACCTAGCTACCTGGGGTGATGACTATGTTACCTAGCTACCTGGGGTGATGACTATGTTACCTAGCTACCTGTGGTGATGACTATGTTACCTAGCTACCTGGGGTGATGCCTATGTTACCTAGCTACCTGGGGTGATGACTATGTTACCTAGCTACCTGGGGTGATGTCTATGTTACCTAGCTACCTGGGGTGATGCCTATGTGACCTAGCTACCTGTGGTGATGACTATGTTACCTAGCTACCTGGGGTGATGCCTATGTTACTTAGCTACCTGGGGTGATGACTATGTTACCTAGCTACCTGGGGTGATGACTATGTTACCTAGCTACCTGTGGTGATGACTATGTTACCTAGCTACCTGGGGTGATGCCTATGTTACCTAGCTACCTGTGGTGATGACTAGGTACAGCCAACTAGCGGCAGCTAACCCTACCTAGCTACCTGGGGTGATGTCTATACCTGGGGTGATGCCTATGTAACCTAGCTACCTGGGGTGATGACTATGTTACCTATCTACCTGGGGTGATGTCTATGTTACCTAGCTATGTCTATGTTACCTAGCTATGTCTATGTGACCTAGCTACCTGGGGTGATGACTATGTTACCTAGCTATGTCTATGTTACCTAGCTATGCCTATGTTACCTAGCTACCTGGGGTGATGTCTATACCTGGGGTGATGACTATGTTACCTATCTACCTGGGGTGATGACTATGTTACCTAGCTACCTGGGGTGATGTCTATGTTACCTAGCTAACTGGGGTGATGTCTATGTGACCTAGCTACCTGGGGTGATGACTATGTTACCTAGCTATGTCTCTGTTACCTAGCTATGTCTATGTTACCTAGCTACCTGGGGTGATGCCTATGTTACCTAGCTACCTGGGGTGATGTCTATGTTACCTAGCTACCTGTGGTGATGACTATGTTACCTAGCTACCTGTGGTGATGACTATGTTACCTAGCTACCTGGGGTGATGTCTATGTTACCTAGCTACCTGGGGTGATGCCTATGTTACCTAGCTACCTGGGGTGATGTCTATGTTACCTAGCTACCTGGGGTGATGTCTATGTTACCTAGCTACCTGGGGTGATGCCTAGGTACAGCCAACTAGCGGCAGCTAACCCTACCTAGCTACCTGTGGTGATGACTATGTGACCTAGCTACCTGGGGTGATGACTATGTGACCTAGCTACCTGGGGTGATGTCTATGTGACCTAGCTACCTGTGGTGATGACTATGTGACCTAGCTACCTGGGGTGATGACTACGTTACCTAGCTACCTGGGGTGATGACTATGTTACCTAGCTACCTGGGGTGATACCTATGTTACCTAGCTACCTGGGGTGATGCCTATGTTACCTAGCTACCTGTGGTGATGACTATGTTACCTAGCTACCTGTGGTGATGACTATGTTACCTAGCTACCTGGGGTGATGACTATGTTACCTAGCTACCTGGGGTGATGACTATGTTACCTAGCTACCTGGGGTGATGACTATGTTACCTAGCTACCTGGGGTGATGACTATGTTACCTAGCTACCTGTGGTGATGACTATGTTACCTAGCTACCTGGGGTGATGCCTATGTTACCTAGCTACCTGGGGTGATGACTATGTTACCTAGCTACCTGGGGTGATGTCTATGTTACCTAGCTACCTGGGGTGATGCCTATGTGACCTAGCTACCTGTGGTGATGACTATGTTACCTAGCTACCTGGGGTGATGCCTATGTTACTTAGCTACCTGGGGTGATGACTATGTTACCTAGCTACCTGGGGTGATGACTATGTTACCTAGCTACCTGTGGTGATGACTATGTTACCTAGCTACCTGGGGTGATGCCTATGTTACCTAGCTACCTGTGGTGATGACTAGGTACAGCCAACTAGCGGCAGCTAACCCTACCTAGCTACCTGGGGTGATGTCTATACCTGGGGTGATGCCTATGTAACCTAGCTACCTGGGGTGATGACTATGTTACCTATCTACCTGGGGTGATGTCTATGTTACCTAGCTATGTCTATGTTACCTAGCTATGTCTATGTGACCTAGCTACCTGGGGTGATGACTATGTTACCTAGCTATGTCTATGTTACCTAGCTATGCCTATGTTACCTAGCTACCTGGGGTGATGTCTATACCTGGGGTGATGACTATGTTACCTATCTACCTGGGGTGATGACTATGTTACCTAGCTACCTGTGGTGATGACTAGGTACAGCCAACTAGCGGCAGCTAACCCTACCTAGCTACCTGGGGTGATGTCTATACCTGGGGTGATGCCTATGTGACCTAGCTACCTGGGGTGATGACTATGTTACCTATCTACCTGGGGTGATGTCTATGTTACCTAGCTACCTGGGGTGATGACTATGTTACCTAGCTACCTGGGGTGATGTCTATGTTGCCTAGCTACCTGGGGTGATGCCTATGTGACCTAGCTACCTGTGGTGATGACTATGTTACCTAGCTACCTGGGGTGATGCCTATGTTACCTAGCTACCTGGGGTGATGACTATGTTACCTAGCTACCTGGGGTGATGACTATGTTACCTAGCTACCTGTGGTGATGACTATGTTACCTAGCTACCTGGGGTGATGCCTATGTTACCTAGCTACCTGTGGTGATGACTAGGTACAGCCAACTAGCGGCAGCTAACCCTACCTAGCTACCTGGGGTGATGTCTATACCTGGGGTGATGCCTATGTGACCTAGCTACCTGGGGTGATGACTATGTTACCTATCTACCTGGGGTGATGTCTATGTTACCTAGCTACCTGGGGTGATGCCTATGTGACCTAGCTACCTGTGGTGATGACTATGTTACCTAGCTACCTGGGGTGATGCCTATGTTACCTAGCTACCTGGGGTGATGACTATGTTACCTAGCTACCTGGGGTGATGACTATGTTACCTAGCTACCTGTGGTGATGACTATGTTACCTAGCTACCTGGGGTGATGCCTATGTTACCTAGCTACCTGTGGTGATGAATAGGTACAGCCAACTAGCGGCAGCTAACCCTACCTAGCTACCTGGGGTGATGTCTATACCTGGGGTGATGCCTATGTAACCTAGCTACCTGGGGTGATGTCTATGTTACCTAGCTATGTCTATGTTACCTAGCTATGCCTATGTTACCTAGCTACCTGTGGTGATGACTAGGTACAGCCAACTAGCGGCAGCTAACCCTACCTAGCTACCTGGGGTGATGTCTATACCTGGGGTGATGCCTATGTGACCTAGCTACCTGGGGTGATGACTATGTTACCTATCTACCTGGGGTGATGACTATGTTACCTAGCTACCTGGGGTGATGACTATGTTACCTAGCTACCTGTGGTGATGTCTATGTTACCTAGCTACCTGGGGTGATGCCTATGTTACCTAGCTACCTGTGGTGATGAATAGGTACAGCCAACTAGCGGCAGCTAACCCTACCTAGCTACCTGGGGTGATGTCTATACCTGGGGTGATGCCTATGTTACCTAGCTACCTGGGGTGATGTCTATGTTACCTAGCTATGTCTATGTTACCTAGCTATGCCTATGTTACCTAGCTACCTGGGGTGATGTCTATACCTGGGGTGATGTCTATGTTACCTAGCTAACTGGGGTGATGACTTTGTTACCTAGCTACCTGGGGTGATGACTATGTTACCTAGCTACCTGTGGTGATGACTATGTTACCTAGCTACCTGGGGTGATGACTATGTGACCTAGCTACCTGGGGTGATGACTATGTGACCTAGCTACCTGGGGTGATGTCTATGTTACCTAGCTACCTGGGGTGATGACTATGTTACCTAGCTACCTGTGGTGATGACTATGTTACCTAGCTACCTGTGGTGATGACTATGTTACCTAGCTACCTGGGGTGATGACTATGTTACCTAGCTACCTGGGGTGATGACTATGTTACCTAGCTACCTGGGGTGATGACTATGTTACCTAGCTACCTGGGGTGATGCCTATGTTACCTAGCTACCTGTGGTGATGAATAGGTACAGCCAACTAGCGGCAGCTAACCCTACCTAGCTACCTGGGGTGATGTCTATACCTGGGGTGATGCCTATGTAACCTAGCTACCTGGGGTGATGTCTATGTTACCTAGCTATGTCTATGTTACCTAGCTATGCCTATGTTACCTAGCTACCTGGGGTGATGTCTATACCTGGGGTGATGTCTATGTTACCTAGCTAACTGGGGTGATGACTTTGTTACCTAGCTACCTGGGGTGATGACTATGTTACCTAGCTACCTGTGGTGATGACTATGTTACCTAGCTACCTGTGGTGATGACTATGTTACCTAGCTACCTGGGGTGATAACTATGTGACCTAGCTACCTGGGGTGATGTCTATGTTACCTAGCTACCTGGGGTGATGACTATGTTACCTAGCTACCTGTGGTGATGACTATGTTACCTAGCTACCTGTGGTGATGACTATGTTACCTAGCTACCTGGGGTGATGACTATGTTACCTAGCTACCTGGGGTGATGACTATGTTACCTAGCTACCTGGGGTGATGACTATGTTACCTAGCTACCTGGGGTGATGACTATGTTACCTAGCTACCTGTGGTGATGACTATGTTACCTAGCTACCTGGGGTGATGACTATGTTACCTAGCTACCTGGGGTGATGACTATGTTACCTAGCTAACTGGGGTGATGTCTATGTGACCTAGCTACCTGGGGTGATGACTATGTTACCTAGCTATGTCTATGTTACCTAGCTATGTCTATGTTACCTAGCTACCTGGGGTGATGCCTATGTTACCTAGCTACCTGGGGTGATGTCTATGTTACCTAGCTAACTGGGGTGATGTCTATGTGACCTAGCTACCTGGGGTGATGACTATGTTACCTAGCTATGTCTATGTTACCTAGCTATGTCTATGTTACCTAGCTACCAGGGGTGATGCCTATGTTACCTAGCTACCTGGGGTGATGTCTATGTTACCTAGCTACCTGTGGTGATGACTATGTTACCTAGCTACCTGTGGTGATGACTATGTTACCTAGCTACCTGGGGTGATGTCTATGTTACCTAGCTACCTGGGGTGATGCCTATGTTACCTAGCTACCTGGGGTGATGTCTATGTTACCTAGCTACCTGGGGTGATGTCTATGTTACCTAGCTACCTGGGGTGATGCCTAGGTACAGCCAACTAGCGGCAGCTAACCCTACCTAGCTACCTGTGGTGATGACTATGTGACCTAGCTACCTGGGGTGATGACTATGTGACCTAGCTACCTGGGGTGATGTCTATGTGACCTAGCTACCTGTGGTGATGACTATGTGACCTAGCTACCTGGGGTGATGACTATGTTACCTAGCTACCTGGGGTGATACCTATTTTACCTAGCTACCTGGGGTGATGCCTATGTTACCTAGCTACCTTGGGTGATGACTATGTTACCTAGCTACCTGGGGTGATGCCTATGTTACCTAGCTACCCGGGGTGAAGTCTATGTGACCTAGCTACCTGGGGTGATGACTATGTTACCTATCTACCTGGGGTGATGACTATGTTACCTAGCTACCTGGGGTGATGCCTATGTTACCTAGCTACCTGTGGTGATGAATAGGTACAGCCAACTAGCGGCAGCTAACCCTACCTAGCTACCTGGGGTGATGTCTATACCTGGGGTGATGCCTATGTAACCTAGCTACCTGGGGTGATGTCTATGTTACCTAGCTATGTCTATGTTACCTAGCTATGTCTATGTGACCTAGCTACCTGGGGTGATGACTATGTTACCTAGCTATGTCTATGTTACCTAGCTATGCCTATGTTACCTAGCTACCTGGGGTGATGTCTATACCTGGGGTGATGACTATGTTACCTATCTACCTGGGGTGATGACTATGTTACCTATCTACCTGGGGTGATGTCTATGTTACCTATCTACCTGGGGTGATGACTATGTGACCTAGCTACCTGTGGTGATGTCTATGTTACCTATCTACCTGGGGTGATGACTATGTTACCTAGCTACCTGGGGTGATGACTATGTTACCTATCTACCTGGGGTGATGACTATGTTACCTATCTACCTGGGGTGATGACTATGTTACCTAGCTACCTGGGGTGAGGCCCATTTTTTATATACATATATATTTTTTTTCCCCCTTAATTTAATGATGCTGATCCAACCCAGTTTAAACTGTACAGTACATGATGCTGATCCAACCCAGTTTAAACTGTACACTACATGATGCTGATCCAACCCAGTTTAAACTGTACAGTACATGATGCTGATCCAACCCAGTTTAAACTGTACACTACATGATGCTGATCCAACCCAGTTTAAACTGTACACTACATGATGCTGATCCAACCCAGTTTAAACTGTACAGAACATGATGCTGATCCAACCCAGTTTAATCTGTACACTACATGATGCTGATCCAACCCAGTTTAAACTGTACAGTACATGATGCTGATCCAACCCAGTTTAAACTGTACACTACATGATGCTGATCCAACCCAGTTTAAACTGAACAACACATGATGCTGATCCGACCCAGTTTAAACTGTACACTACATGATGCTGATCCAACCCAGTTTAAACTGTACACTACATGATGCTGATCCAACCCAGTTTAAACTGTACACTACATGATGCTGATCCAACCCAGTTTAAACTGTACACTACATGATGCTGATCCAAACCAGTTTAAAAGGGGAGGAGGGGAGAGGCAGCATCATTCTATCTCTGTAGACTAATAATAGAACCTGTTGTACGCCCATGGCCTCTCGTCTCAGTGAGCAGACACACTGCTTCTGTCCTCGTATTAAAGTAACTCTGAACTCAGCCCACATTTATTCATCTTGTCCATCCTTTTCTCTCTTCTGTTCTTCTCCTTCTCCCCGTCCTCTTCTGTCCTTGTCTTGTTAAAACAGCTCTGCAGTATAACAGACCCTTCTCCTCGTTATTTTCTTCCTCTTCTCCTCTTCTCCGAACCTACCTGTTTGTCTGTCTGTCTGTCTGTCTGTCTGTCTGTCTGTCCGTCCGTCTCCTATGCTGTGGTTCTTCTCACATTAACTTGGGTCAGTGTTAGTTACATGATAGGGTTCCTGTCCTGAGCTTCCATAAGTTGGTTATTGGGTCTCTACACAGTCAGCCGGCTGCTTCCCCTACTCTACACAACACAGAGGCAGTACAACACTGAGGCAGTACAACACTGAGGCAGTAAAACACTGAGGCAGTACAACACTGAGGTAGTACAACACTGAGGTAGTACAACACTGAGGCAGTACAACACTGAGGTAGTACAACACTGAGGCCAACACTGAGGCAGTACAACAGTGAGGCAGTACAACACTGAGGCCAACACTGAGGCACTACAACAGTGAGGCAGTACAACACTGAGGCCAACACTGAGGCAGTACAACAGTGAGGCAGCACAACAGTGAGGCAGTACAACAGTGAGGCAGCACAACACCGAGGCCAACACTGAGGTAGTGCAACACTGAGGCAGTACAACACCGAGGTAGTACAACACCGAGGTAGTACAACACCGAGGTAGTACAGCACCGAGGCAATTCAACACTGAGGCAGTTAAACACTGAGGCAGTACAACAGTGAGGCAGTACAACAGTGAGGCAGTACAACAGTGAGGAAGTACAACACTGAGGCAGAACAACACTGAGGCAGTACAACAGTGAGGCAGTACAACAGTGAGGCAGTACAACAGTGAGGTAGTACAACACTGAGGCAGTTCAACACTGAGGCAGTACAACAGTGAGGCAGTACAACACTGCGGTAGTACAACACTGAGGCAGTACAACACTGAGGCAGTACAACATTGAGGCAGTACAACACTGAGGCAGTTCAACACTGAGGCAGTACAACACTGCGGTAGTACAACACTGAGGCAGTACAACACTGAGGCAGTACAACACTGAGGTAGTACAACACTGAGGCAGTACAACACTGAGGTAGTACAACACTGAGGCAGTACAACACTGAGGCAGTACAACACTGAGGCAGTACAACACTGAGCTAGTACAACACTGAGGCAGTACAACACTGCGGTAGTACAACACTGAGGCAGTACAACACTGAGGTAGTACAACACTGAGGCAGTACAACACTGAGGCCAACACTGAGGTAGCATAACACTGAGGCAGTACAACACTGAGGCAGCAGGCTTTGGCTGAGGCTAGCTGTCATCCTTTAACCCCTGTCATCCTTGACCCCTGTCATCCCTGCCTCCTATCATCCTTGACCCCTGTCATTCCTGCCTCCTGATAGCCTTGAACCCTGTCATCCCTGCCTCCTGTCATCCTGGACCCCTGTCATCCTTGACCCTTGTCATCCTGGACCCCTGTCATCCCTGACCCCTGTCATCCCTGCCTCCTGTCATCCTCGAACCCTGTCATTCCTGCCTCCTGTCATCCCTGCCTCATGTCATCCCTGCCTCATGTCATCCCTGCCTCCTGTCATCCTTGAACCCTGTCATCCCTACCTCCTGTCATCCTTGATTCCTGTCATCCTTGAACCCTGTCATCCCTGCCTCCCTCGTCATCCTTGACCCCTGTCATCCCTGCCTCCTGTCATCCATGACCGCTGTCATCCCTGCCTCCTGTCTTCCTTGACCCTGTCATCCCTGCCTCCTGTCATCCTTGAACCCTGTCATCCCTGCCTCCTGTCATCCATGAACCCTGTCATCCCTGCCTCCTGTCATCCTTGACACCTGTCATCCCTGCCTCCTGTCATCCTTGACCCCTGTCATCCTTGACCCCTGTCATCCTTGAACCCTGTCATCCCTGCCTCCTGTCATCCCTGCCTCCTGTCATCCCTACCTCCTGTCATCCCTGCCTCCTGTCATCCTTGACCCCTGTCATCCTTGCCCCCTGTCATCCCTGCCTCCTGTCATCCCTGCCCCCTGTCATCCTTGACCCCTGTCATCCCTGCCTCCTGTCATCCCTGCATCCTGTCATCCTTGACCCCTGTCATCCTTGACCCCTGTCATCCTTGAACCCTGTCATCCCTGCCTCCTGTCATCCCTGCCTCCTGTCATCCTTGACCCCTGTCATGCTTGACCCCTGTCATCCTTGACCCCTGTCATCCCTGCCTCCTGTCATCCTTGACCCCTGTCATCCATGCCTCCTGTCATCCTTGACCCCTGTCATCCTTGACCCCTTTCATCTCTAACTCCGGGCATCCTTGACCCCTGTCATCCCTGCCTCCTGTCATCCTTTAACCCCTGTCATCTCTGCCTCCTGTCATCCTTGACCCCTGTCATCATTGACCCCTGTCATCCCTGCCCCCTGTCATCCTTGACCCCTGTCATCCCTGCCTCCTGTCATCCTTGACCCCTGTCATCCCAGGCTCCTGTCATCTCTGCCTCCTGTCATCCTTAAATGAATAAAGTTTAAATTAAAATAAGGAAAGTCAGTCGCTGTAGTAACCCAACTGAACATGGTAATAGAGGAGGGTTGCTGTGGTAACCAGCTGAACATGGTAATAGAGGAGGGTTGCTGTAGTAACCAGCTGAACATGGTAATAGAGGAGGGTTGCTGTAGTAACCAGCTGAACATGGTAATAGAGGAGGGTTGCTGTAGTAACCAGCTGAACATGGTAATAGAGGAGGGTTGCTGTAGTAACCAGCTGAACATGGTAATAGAGGAGGGTTGCTGTAGTAACCAGCTGAACATGGTAATAGAGGAGGGTTGCTGTAGTAACCAGCTGAACATGGTAATAGAGGAGGGTTGCTGTAGTAACCAGCTGAACATGGTAATAGAGGAGGGTTGCTGTAGTAACCAGCTGAACATGGTAATAGAGGAGGGTTGCTGTAGTAACCAGCTGAACATGGTAATAGAGGAGGGTTGCTGTAGTAACCAGCTGAACATGGTAATAGAGGAGGGTTGCTGTAGTAACCAGCTGAACATGGTAATAGAGGAGGGTTGCTGTAGTAACCAGCTGAACATGGTAATAGAGGAGGGTTGCTGTAGTAACCAGCTGAACATGGTAATAGAGGAGGGTTGCTGTAGTAACCAGCTGAACATGGTAATAGAGGAGGGTTGCTGTAGTAACCAGCTGAACATGGTAATAGAGGAGGGTTGCTGTAGTAACCAGCTGAACATGGTAATAGAGGAGGGTTGCTGTAGTAACCAGCTGAACATGGTAATAGAGGAGGGTTGCTGTAGTAACCAGCTGAACATGGTAATAGAGGAGGGTTGCTGTAGTAACCAGCTGAACATGGTAATAGAGGAGGGTTGCTGTAGTAACCAGCTGAACATGGTAATAGAGGAGGGTTGCTGTAGTAACCAGCTGAACATGGTAATAGAGGAGGGTTGCTGTAGTAACCAGCTGAACATGGTAATAGAGGAGGGTTGCTGTAGTAACCAGCTGAACATGGTAATAGAGGAGGGTTGCTGTAGTAACCAGCTGAACATGGTAATAGAGGAGGGTTGCTGTAGTAACCAGCTGAACATGGTAATAGAGGAGGGTTGCTGTAGTAACCAGCTGAACATGGTAATAGAGGAGGGTTGCTGTAGTAACCAGCTGAACATGGTAATAGAGGAGGGTTGCTGTAGTAACCAGCTGAACATGGTAATAGAGGAGGGTTGCTGTAGTAACCAGCTGAACATGGTAATAGAGGAGGGTTGCTGTAGTAACCAGCTGAACATGGTAATAGAGGAGGGTTGCTGTAGTAACCAGCTGAACATGGTAATAGAGGAGGGTTGCTGTAGTAACCAGCTGAACATGGTAATAGAGGAGGGTTGCTGTAGTAACCAGCTGAACATGGTAATAGAGGAGGGTTGCTGTAGTAACCAGCTGAACATGGTAATAGAGGAGGGTTGCTGTAGTAACCAGCTGAACATGGTAATAGAGGAGGGTTGCTGTAGTAACCAGCTGAACATGGTAATAGAGGAGGGTTGCTGTAGTAACCAGCTGAACATGGTAATAGAGGAGGGTTGCTGTAGTAACCAGCTGAACATGGTAATAGAGGAGGGTTGCTGTAGTAACCAGCTGAACATGGTAATAGAGGAGGGTTGCTGTAGTAACCAGCTGAACATGGTAATAGAGGAGGGTTGCTGTAGTAACCAGCTGAACATGGTAATAGAGGAGGGTTGCTGTAGTAACCAGCTGAACATGGTAATAGAGGAGGGTTGCTGTAGTAACCAGCTGAACATGGTAATAGAGGAGGGTTGCTGTAGTAACCAGCTGAACATGGTAATAGAGGAGGGTTGCTGTAGTAACCAGCTGAACATGGTAATAGAGGAGGGTTGCTGTAGTAACCAGCTGAACATGGTAATAGAGGAGGGTTGCTGTAGTAACCAGCTGAACATGGTAATAGAGGAGGGTTGCTGTAGTAACCAGCTGAACATGGTAATAGAGGAGGGTTGCTGTAGTAACCAGCTGAACATGGTAATAGAGGAGGGTTGCTGTAGTAACCAGCTGAACATGGTAATAGAGGAGGGTTGCTGTAGTAACCAGCTGAACATGGTAATAGAGGAGGGTTGCTGTAGTAACCAGCTGAACATGGTAATAGAGGAGGGTTGCTGTAGTAACCAGCTGAACATGGTAATAGAGGAGGGTTGCTGTAGTAACCAGCTGAACATGGTAATAGAGGAGGGTTGCTGTAGTAACCAGCTGAACATGGTAATAGAGGAGGGTTGCTGTAGTAACCAGCTGAACATGGTAATAGAGGAGGGTTGCTGTAGTAACCAGCTGAACATGGTAATAGAGGAGGGTTGCTGTAGTAACCAGCTGAACATGGTAATAGAGGAGGGTTGCTGTAGTAACCAGCTGAACATGGTAATAGAGGAGGGTTGCTGTAGTAACCAGCTGAACATGGTAATAGAGGAGGGTTGCTGTAGTAACCAGCTGAACATGGTAATAGAGGAGGGTTGCTGTAGTAACCAGCTGAACATGGTAATAGAGGAGGGTTGCTGTAGTAACCAGCTGAACATGGTAATAGAGGAGGGTTGCTGTAGTAACCAGCTGAACATGGTAATAGAGGAGGGTTGCTGTAGTAACCAGCTGAACATGGTAATAGAGGAGGGTTGCTGTAGTAACCAGCTGAACATGGTAATAGAGGAGGGTTGCTGTAGTAACCAGCTGAACATGGTAATAGAGGAGGGTTGCTGTAGTAACCAGCTGAACATGGTAATAGAGGAGGGTTGCTGTAGTAACCAGCTGAACATGGTAATAGAGGAGGGTTGCTGTAGTAACCAGCTGAACATGGTAATAGAGGAGGGTTGCTGTAGTAACCAGCTGAACATGGTAATAGAGGAGGGTTGCTGTAGTAACCAGCTGAACATGGTAATAGAGGAGGGTTGCTGTAGTAACCAGCTGAACATGGTAATAGAGGAGGGTTGCTGTAGTAACCAGCTGAACATGGTAATAGAGGAGGGTTGCTGTAGTAACCAGCTGAACATGGTAATAGAGGAGGGTTGCTGTAGTAACCAGCTGAACATGGTAATAGAGGAGGGTTGCTGTAGTAACCAGCTGAACATGGTAATAGAGGAGGGTTGCTGTAGTAACCAGCTGAACATGGTAATAGAGGAGGGTTGCTGTAGTAACCAGCTGAACATGGTAATAGAGGAGGGTTGCTGTAGTAACCAGCTGAACATGGTAATAGAGGAGGGTTGCTGTAGTAACCAGCTGAACATGGTAATAGAGGAGGGTTGCTGTAGTAACCAGCTGAACATGGTAATAGAGGAGGGTTGCTGTAGTAACCAGCTGAACATGGTAATAGAGGAGGGTTGCTGTAGTAACCAGCTGAACATGGTAATAGAGGAGGGTTGCTGTAGTAACCAGCTGAACATGGTAATAGAGGAGGGTTGCTGTAGTAACCAGCTGAACATGGTAATAGAGGAGGGTTGCTGTAGTAACCAGCTGAACATGGTAATAGAGGAGGGTTGCTGTAGTAACCAGCTGAACATGGTAATAGAGGAGGGTTGCTGTAGTAACCAGCTGAACATGGTAATAGAGGAGGGTTGCTGTAGTAACCAGCTGAACATGGTAATAGAGGAGGGTTGCTGTAGTAACCAGCTGAACATGGTAATAGAGGAGGGTTGCTGTAGTAACCAGCTGAACATGGTAATAGAGGAGGGTTGCTGTAGTAACCAGCTGAACATGGTAATAGAGGAGGGTTGCTGTAGTAACCAGCTGAACATGGTAATAGAGGAGGGTTGCTGTAGTAACCAGCTGAACATGGTAATAGAGGAGGGTTGCTGTAGTAACCAGCTGAACATGGTAATAGAGGAGGGTTGCTGTAGTAACCAGCTGAACATGGTAATAGAGGAGGGTTGCTGTAGTAACCAGCTGAACATGGTAATAGAGGAGGGTTGCTGTAGTAACCAGCTGAACATGGTAATAGAGGAGGGTTGCTGTAGTAACCAGCTGAACATGGTAATAGAGGAGGGTTGCTGTAGTAACCAGCTGAACATGGTAATAGAGGAGGGTTGCTGTAGTAACCAGCTGAACATGGTAATAGAGGAGGGTTGCTGTAGTAACCAGCTGAACATGGTAATAGAGGAGGGTTGCTGTAGTAACCAGCTGAACATGGTAATAGAGGAGGGTTGCTGTAGTAACCAGCTGAACATGGTAATAGAGGAGGGTTGCTGTAGTAACCAGCTGAACATGGTAATAGAGGAGGGTTGCTGTAGTAACCAGCTGAACATGGTAATAGAGGAGGGTTGCTGTAGTAACCAGCTGAACATGGTAATAGAGGAGGGTTGCTGTAGTAACCAGCTGAACATGGTAATAGAGGAGGGTTGCTGTAGTAACCAGCTGAACATGGTAATAGAGGAGGGTTGCTGTAGTAACCAGCTGAACATGGTAATAGAGGAGGGTTGCTGTAGTAACCAGCTGAACATGGTAATAGAGGAGGGTTGCTGTAGTAACCAGCTGAACATGGTAATAGAGGAGGGTTGCTGTAGTAACCAGCTGAACATGGTAATAGAGGAGGGTTGCTGTAGTAACCAGCTGAACATGGTAATAGAGGAGGGTTGCTGTAGTAACCAGCTGAACATGGTAATAGAGGAGGGTTGCTGTAGTAACCAGCTGAACATGGTAATAGAGGAGGGTTGCTGTAGTAACCAGCTGAACATGGTAATAGAGGAGGGTTGCTGTAGTAACCAGCTGAACATGGTAATAGAGGAGGGTTGCTGTAGTAACCAGCTGAACATGGTAATAGAGGAGGGTTGCTGTAGTAACCAGCTGAACATGGTAATAGAGGAGGGTTGCTGTAGTAACCAGCTGAACATGGTAATAGAGGAGGGTTGCTGTAGTAACCAGCTGAACATGGTAATAGAGGAGGGTTGCTGTAGTAACCAGCTGAACATGGTAATAGAGGAGGGTTGCTGTAGTAACCAGCTGAACATGGTAATAGAGGAGGGTTGCTGTAGTAACCAGCTGAACATGGTAATAGAGGAGGGTTGCTGTAGTAACCAGCTGAACATGGTAATAGAGGAGGGTTGCTGTAGTAACCAGCTGAACATGGTAATAGAGGAGGGTTGCTGTAGTAACCAGCTGAACATGGTAATAGAGGAGGGTTGCTGTAGTAACCAGCTGAACATGGTAATAGAGGAGGGTTGCTGTAGTAACCAGCTGAACATGGTAATAGAGGAGGGTTGCTGTAGTAACCAGCTGAACATGGTAATAGAGGAGGGTTGCTGTAGTAACCAGCTGAACATGGTAATAGAGGAGGGTTGCTGTAGTAACCAGCTGAACATGGTAATAGAGGAGGGTTGCTGTAGTAACCAGCTGAACATGGTAATAGAGGAGGGTTGCTGTAGTAACCAGCTGAACATGGTAATAGAGGAGGGTTGCTGTAGTAACCAGCTGAACATGGTAATAGAGGAGGGTTGCTGTAGTAACCAGCTGAACATGGTAATAGAGGAGGGTTGCTGTAGTAACCAGCTGAACATGGTAATAGAGGAGGGTTGCTGTAGTAACCAGCTGAACATGGTAATAGAGGAGGGTTGCTGTAGTAACCAGCTGAACATGGTAATAGAGGAGGGTTGCTGTAGTAACCAGCTGAACATGGTAATAGAGGAGGGTTGCTGTAGTAACCAGCTGAACATGGTAATAGAGGAGGGTTGCTGTAGTAACCAGCTGAACATGGTAATAGAGGAGGGTTGCTGTAGTAACCAGCTGAACATGGTAATAGAGGAGGGTTGCTGTAGTAACCAGCTGAACATGGTAATAGAGGAGGGTTGCTGTAGTAACCAGCTGAACATGGTAATAGAGGAGGGTTGCTGTAGTAACCAGCTGAACATGGTAATAGAGGAGGGTTGCTGTAGTAACCAGCTGAACATGGTAATAGAGGAGGGTTGCTGTAGTAACCAGCTGAACATGGTAATAGAGGAGGGTTGCTGTAGTAACCAGCTGAACATGGTAATAGAGGAGGGTTGCTGTAGTAACCAGCTGAACATGGTAATAGAGGAGGGTTGCTGTAGTAACCAGCTGAACATGGTAATAGAGGAGGGTTGCTGTAGTAACCAGCTGAACATGGTAATAGAGGAGGGTTGCTGTAGTAACCAGCTGAACATGGTAATAGAGGAGGGTTGCTGTAGTAACCAGCTGAACATGGTAATAGAGGAGGGTTGCTGTAGTAACCAGCTGAACATGGTAATAGAGGAGGGTTGCTGTAGTAACCAGCTGAACATGGTAATAGAGGAGGGTTGCTGTAGTAACCAGCTGAACATGGTAATAGAGGAGGGTTGCTGTAGTAACCAGCTGAACATGGTAATAGAGGAGGGTTGCTGTAGTAACCAGCTGAACATGGTAATAGAGGAGGGTTGCTGTAGTAACCAGCTGAACATGGTAATAGAGGAGGGTTGCTGTAGTAACCAGCTGAACATGGTAATAGAGGAGGGTTGCTGTAGTAACCAGCTGAACATGGTAATAGAGGAGGGTTGCTGTAGTAACCAGCTGAACATGGTAATAGAGGAGGGTTGCTGTAGTAACCAGCTGAACATGGTAATAGAGGAGGGTTGCTGTAGTAACCAGCTGAACATGGTAATAGAGGAGGGTTGCTGTAGTAACCAGCTGAACATGGTAATAGAGGAGGGTTGCTGTAGTAACCAGCTGAACATGGTAATAGAGGAGGGTTGCTGTAGTAACCAGCTGAACATGGTAATAGAGGAGGGTTGCTGTAGTAACCAGCTGAACATGGTAATAGAGGAGGGTTGCTGTAGTAACCAGCTGAACATGGTAATAGAGGAGGGTTGCTGTAGTAACCAGCTGAACATGGTAATAGAGGAGGGTTGCTGTAGTAACCAGCTGAACATGGTAATAGAGGAGGGTTGCTGTAGTAACCAGCTGAACATGGTAATAGAGGAGGGTTGCTGTAGTAACCAGCTGAACATGGTAATAGAGGAGGGTTGCTGTAGTAACCAGCTGAACATGGTAATAGAGGAGGGTTGCTGTAGTAACCAGCTGAACATGGTAATAGAGGAGGGTTGCTGTAGTAACCAGCTGAACATGGTAATAGAGGAGGGTTGCTGTAGTAACCAGCTGAACATGGTAATAGAGGAGGGTTGCTGTAGTAACCAGCTGAACATGGTAATAGAGGAGGGTTGCTGTAGTAACCAGCTGAACATGGTAATAGAGGAGGGTTGCTGTAGTAACCAGCTGAACATGGTAATAGAGGAGGGTTGCTGTAGTAACCAGCTGAACATGGTAATAGAGGAGGGTTGCTGTAGTAACCAGCTGAACATGGTAATAGAGGAGGGTTGCTGTAGTAACCAGCTGAACATGGTAATAGAGGAGGGTTGCTGTAGTAACCAGCTGAACATGGTAATAGAGGAGGGTTGCTGTAGTAACCAGCTGAACATGGTAATAGAGGAGGGTTGCTGTAGTAACCAGCTGAACATGGTAATAGAGGAGGGTTGCTGTAGTAACCAGCTGAACATGGTAATAGAGGAGGGTTGCTGTAGTAACCAGCTGAACATGGTAATAGAGGAGGGTTGCTGTAGTAACCAGCTGAACATGGTAATAGAGGAGGGTTGCTGTAGTAACCAGCTGAACATGGTAATAGAGGAGGGTTGCTGTAGTAACCAGCTGAACATGGTAATAGAGGAGGGTTGCTGTAGTAACCAGCTGAACATGGTAATAGAGGAGGGTTGCTGTAGTAACCAGCTGAACATGGTAATAGAGGAGGGTTGCTGTAGTAACCAGCTGAACATGGTAATAGAGGAGGGTTGCTGTAGTAACCAGCTGAACATGGTAATAGAGGAGGGTTGCTGTAGTAACCAGCTGAACATGGTAATAGAGGAGGGTTGCTGTAGTAACCAGCTGAACATGGTAATAGAGGAGGGTTGCTGTAGTAACCAGCTGAACATGGTAATAGAGGAGGGTTGCTGTAGTAACCAGCTGAACATGGTAATAGAGGAGGGTTGCTGTAGTAACCAGCTGAACATGGTAATAGAGGAGGGTTGCTGTAGTAACCAGCTGAACATGGTAATAGAGGAGGGTTGCTGTAGTAACCAGCTGAACATGGTAATAGAGGAGGGTTGCTGTAGTAACCAGCTGAACATGGTAATAGAGGAGGGTTGCTGTAGTAACCAGCTGAACATGGTAATAGAGGAGGGTTGCTGTAGTAACCAGCTGAACATGGTAATAGAGGAGGGTTGCTGTAGTAACCAGCTGAACATGGTAATAGAGGAGGGTTGCTGTAGTAACCAGCTGAACATGGTAATAGAGGAGGGTTGCTGTAGTAACCAGCTGAACATGGTAATAGAGGAGGGTTGCTGTAGTAACCAGCTGAACATGGTAATAGAGGAGGGTTGCTGTAGTAACCAGCTGAACATGGTAATAGAGGAGGGTTGCTGTAGTAACCAGCTGAACATGGTAATAGAGGAGGGTTGCTGTAGTAACCAGCTGAACATGGTAATAGAGGAGGGTTGCTGTAGTAACCAGCTGAACATGGTAATAGAGGAGGGTTGCTGTAGTAACCAGCTGAACATGGTAATAGAGGAGGGTTGCTGTAGTAACCAGCTGAACATGGTAATAGAGGAGGGTTGCTGTAGTAACCAGCTGAACATGGTAATAGAGGAGGGTTGCTGTAGTAACCAGCTGAACATGGTAATAGAGGAGGGTTGCTGTAGTAACCAGCTGAACATGGTAATAGAGGAGGGTTGCTGTAGTAACCAGCTGAACATGGTAATAGAGGAGGGTTGCTGTAGTAACCAGCTGAACATGGTAATAGAGGAGGGTTGCTGTAGTAACCAGCTGAACATGGTAATAGAGGAGGGTTGCTGTAGTAACCAGCTGAACATGGTAATAGAGGAGGGTTGCTGTAGTAACCAGCTGAACATGGTAATAGAGGAGGGTTGCTGTAGTAACCAGCTGAACATGGTAATAGAGGAGGGTTGCTGTAGTAACCAGCTGAACATGGTAATAGAGGAGGGTTGCTGTAGTAACCAGCTGAACATGGTAATAGAGGAGGGTTGCTGTAGTAACCAGCTGAACATGGTAATAGAGGAGGGTTGCTGTAGTAACCAGCTGAACATGGTAATAGAGGAGGGTTGCTGTAGTAACCAGCTGAACATGGTAATAGAGGAGGGTTGCTGTAGTAACCAGCTGAACATGGTAATAGAGGAGGGTTGCTGTAGTAACCAGCTGAACATGGTAATAGAGGAGGGTTGCTGTAGTAACCAGCTGAACATGGTAATAGAGGAGGGTTGCTGTAGTAACCAGCTGAACATGGTAATAGAGGAGGGTTGCTGTAGTAACCAGCTGAACATGGTAATAGAGGAGGGTTGCTGTAGTAACCAGCTGAACATGGTAATAGAGGAGGGTTGCTGTAGTAACCAGCTGAACATGGTAATAGAGGAGGGTTGCTGTAGTAACCAGCTGAACATGGTAATAGAGGAGGGTTGCTGTAGTAACCAGCTGAACATGGTAATAGAGGAGGGTTGCTGTAGTAACCAGCTGAACATGGTAATAGAGGAGGGTTGCTGTAGTAACCAGCTGAACATGGTAATAGAGGAGGGTTGCTGTAGTAACCAGCTGAACATGGTAATAGAGGAGGGTTGCTGTAGTAACCAGCTGAACATGGTAATAGAGGAGGGTTGCTGTAGTAACCAGCTGAACATGGTAATAGAGGAGGGTTGCTGTAGTAACCAGCTGAACATGGTAATAGAGGAGGGTTGCTGTAGTAACCAGCTGAACATGGTAATAGAGGAGGGTTGCTGTAGTAACCAGCTGAACATGGTAATAGAGGAGGGTTGCTGTAGTAACCAGCTGAACATGGTAATAGAGGAGGGTTGCTGTAGTAACCAGCTGAACATGGTAATAGAGGAGGGTTGCTGTAGTAACCAGCTGAACATGGTAATAGAGGAGGGTTGCTGTAGTAACCAGCTGAACATGGTAATAGAGGAGGGTTGCTGTAGTAACCAGCTGAACATGGTAATAGAGGAGGGTTGCTGTAGTAACCAGCTGAACATGGTAATAGAGGAGGGTTGCTGTAGTAACCAGCTGAACATGGTAATAGAGGAGGGTTGCTGTAGTAACCAGCTGAACATGGTAATAGAGGAGGGTTGCTGTAGTAACCAGCTGAACATGGTAATAGAGGAGGGTTGCTGTAGTAACCAGCTGAACATGGTAATAGAGGAGGGTTGCTGTAGTAACCAGCTGAACATGGTAATAGAGGAGGGTTGCTGTAGTAACCAGCTGAACATGGTAATAGAGGAGGGTTGCTGTAGTAACCAGCTGAACATGGTAATAGAGGAGGGTTGCTGTAGTAACCAGCTGAACATGGTAATAGAGGAGGGTTGCTGTAGTAACCAGCTGAACATGGTAATAGAGGAGGGTTGCTGTAGTAACCAGCTGAACATGGTAATAGAGGAGGGTTGCTGTAGTAACCAGCTGAACATGGTAATAGAGGAGGGTTGCTGTAGTAACCAGCTGAACATGGTAATAGAGGAGGGTTGCTGTAGTAACCAGCTGAACATGGTAATAGAGGAGGGTTGCTGTAGTAACCAGCTGAACATGGTAATAGAGGAGGGTTGCTGTAGTAACCAGCTGAACATGGTAATAGAGGAGGGTTGCTGTAGTAACCAGCTGAACATGGTAATAGAGGAGGGTTGCTGTAGTAACCAGCTGAACATGGTAATAGAGGAGGGTTGCTGTAGTAACCAGCTGAACATGGTAATAGAGGAGGGTTGCTGTAGTAACCAGCTGAACATGGTAATAGAGGAGGGTTGCTGTAGTAACCAGCTGAACATGGTAATAGAGGAGGGTTGCTGTAGTAACCAGCTGAACATGGTAATAGAGGAGGGTTGCTGTAGTAACCAGCTGAACATGGTAATAGAGGAGGGTTGCTGTAGTAACCAGCTGAACATGGTAATAGAGGAGGGTTGCTGTAGTAACCAGCTGAACATGGTAATAGAGGAGGGTTGCTGTAGTAACCAGCTGAACATGGTAATAGAGGAGGGTTGCTGTAGTAACCAGCTGAACATGGTAATAGAGGAGGGTTGCTGTAGTAACCAGCTGAACATGGTAATAGAGGAGGGTTGCTGTAGTAACCAGCTGAACATGGTAATAGAGGAGGGTTGCTGTAGTAACCAGCTGAACATGGTAATAGAGGAGGGTTGCTGTAGTAACCAGCTGAACATGGTAATAGAGGAGGGTTGCTGTAGTAACCAGCTGAACATGGTAATAGAGGAGGGTTGCTGTAGTAACCAGCTGAACATGGTAATAGAGGAGGGTTGCTGTAGTAACCAGCTGAACATGGTAATAGAGGAGGGTTGCTGTAGTAACCAGCTGAACATGGTAATAGAGGAGGGTTGCTGTAGTAACCAGCTGAACATGGTAATAGAGGAGGGTTGCTGTAGTAACCAGCTGAACATGGTAATAGAGGAGGGTTGCTGTAGTAACCAGCTGAACATGGTAATAGAGGAGGGTTGCTGTAGTAACCAGCTGAACATGGTAATAGAGGAGGGTTGCTGTAGTAACCAGCTGAACATGGTAATAGAGGAGGGTTGCTGTAGTAACCAGCTGAACATGGTAATAGAGGAGGGTTGCTGTAGTAACCAGCTGAACATGGTAATAGAGGAGGGTTGCTGTAGTAACCAGCTGAACATGGTAATAGAGGAGGGTTGCTGTAGTAACCAGCTGAACATGGTAATAGAGGAGGGTTGCTGTAGTAACCAGCTGAACATGGTAATAGAGGAGGGTTGCTGTAGTAACCAGCTGAACATGGTAATAGAGGAGGGTTGCTGTAGTAACCAGCTGAACATGGTAATAGAGGAGGGTTGCTGTAGTAACCAGCTGAACATGGTAATAGAGGAGGGTTGCTGTAGTAACCAGCTGAACATGGTAATAGAGGAGGGTTGCTGTAGTAACCAGCTGAACATGGTAATAGAGGAGGGTTGCTGTAGTAACCAGCTGAACATGGTAATAGAGGAGGGTTGCTGTAGTAACCAGCTGAACATGGTAATAGAGGAGGGTTGCTGTAGTAACCAGCTGAACATGGTAATAGAGGAGGGTTGCTGTAGTAACCAGCTGAACATGGTAATAGAGGAGGGTTGCTGTAGTAACCAGCTGAACATGGTAATAGAGGAGGGTTGCTGTAGTAACCAGCTGAACATGGTAATAGAGGAGGGTTGCTGTAGTAACCAGCTGAACATGGTAATAGAGGAGGGTTGCTGTAGTAACCAGCTGAACATGGTAATAGAGGAGGGTTGCTGTAGTAACCAGCTGAACATGGTAATAGAGGAGGGTTGCTGTAGTAACCAGCTGAACATGGTAATAGAGGAGGGTTGCTGTAGTAACCAGCTGAACATGGTAATAGAGGAGGGTTGCTGTAGTAACCAGCTGAACATGGTAATAGAGGAGGGTTGCTGTAGTAACCAGCTGAACATGGTAATAGAGGAGGGTTGCTGTAGTAACCAGCTGAACATGGTAATAGAGGAGGGTTGCTGTAGTAACCAGCTGAACATGGTAATAGAGGAGGGTTGCTGTAGTAACCAGCTGAACATGGTAATAGAGGAGGGTTGCTGTAGTAACCAGCTGAACATGGTAATAGAGGAGGGTTGCTGTAGTAACCAGCTGAACATGGTAATAGAGGAGGGTTGCTGTAGTAACCAGCTGAACATGGTAATAGAGGAGGGTTGCTGTAGTAACCAGCTGAACATGGTAATAGAGGAGGGTTGCTGTAGTAACCAGCTGAACATGGTAATAGAGGAGGGTTGCTGTAGTAACCAGCTGAACATGGTAATAGAGGAGGGTTGCTGTAGTAACCAGCTGAACATGGTAATAGAGGAGGGTTGCTGTAGTAACCAGCTGAACATGGTAATAGAGGAGGGTTGCTGTAGTAACCAGCTGAACATGGTAATAGAGGAGGGTTGCTGTAGTAACCAGCTGAACATGGTAATAGAGGAGGGTTGCTGTAGTAACCAGCTGAACATGGTAATAGAGGAGGGTTGCTGTAGTAACCAGCTGAACATGGTAATAGAGGAGGGTTGCTGTAGTAACCAGCTGAACATGGTAATAGAGGAGGGTTGCTGTAGTAACCAGCTGAACATGGTAATAGAGGAGGGTTGCTGTAGTAACCAGCTGAACATGGTAATAGAGGAGGGTTGCTGTAGTAACCAGCTGAACATGGTAATAGAGGAGGGTTGCTGTAGTAACCAGCTGAACATGGTAATAGAGGAGGGTTGCTGTAGTAACCAGCTGAACATGGTAATAGAGGAGGGTTGCTGTAGTAACCAGCTGAACATGGTAATAGAGGAGGGTTGCTGTAGTAACCAGCTGAACATGGTAATAGAGGAGGGTTGCTGTAGTAACCAGCTGAACATGGTAATAGAGGAGGGTTGCTGTAGTAACCAGCTGAACATGGTAATAGAGGAGGGTTGCTGTAGTAACCAGCTGAACATGGTAATAGAGGAGGGTTGCTGTAGTAACCAGCTGAACATGGTAATAGAGGAGGGTTGCTGTAGTAACCAGCTGAACATGGTAATAGAGGAGGGTTGCTGTAGTAACCAGCTGAACATGGTAATAGAGGAGGGTTGCTGTAGTAACCAGCTGAACATGGTAATAGAGGAGGGTTGCTGTAGTAACCAGCTGAACATGGTAATAGAGGAGGGTTGCTGTAGTAACCAGCTGAACATGGTAATAGAGGAGGGTTGCTGTAGTAACCAGCTGAACATGGTAATAGAGGAGGGTTGCTGTAGTAACCAGCTGAACATGGTAATAGAGGAGGGTTGCTGTAGTAACCAGCTGAACATGGTAATAGAGGAGGGTTGCTGTAGTAACCAGCTGAACATGGTAATAGAGGAGGGTTGCTGTAGTAACCAGCTGAACATGGTAATAGAGGAGGGTTGCTGTAGTAACCAGCTGAACATGGTAATAGAGGAGGGTTGCTGTAGTAACCAGCTGAACATGGTAATAGAGGAGGGTTGCTGTAGTAACCAGCTGAACATGGTAATAGAGGAGGGTTGCTGTAGTAACCAGCTGAACATGGTAATAGAGGAGGGTTGCTGTAGTAACCAGCTGAACATGGTAATAGAGGAGGGTTGCTGTAGTAACCAGCTGAACATGGTAATAGAGGAGGGTTGCTGTAGTAACCAGCTGAACATGGTAATAGAGGAGGGTTGCTGTAGTAACCAGCTGAACATGGTAATAGAGGAGGGTTGCTGTAGTAACCAGCTGAACATGGTAATAGAGGAGGGTTGCTGTAGTAACCAGCTGAACATGGTAATAGAGGAGGGTTGCTGTAGTAACCAGCTGAACATGGTAATAGAGGAGGGTTGCTGTAGTAACCAGCTGAACATGGTAATAGAGGAGGGTTGCTGTAGTAACCCAGCTGAACATGGTAATAGAGGAGGGTTGCTGTAGTAACCAGCTGAACATGGTAATAGAGGAGGGTTGCTGTAGTAACCAGCTGAACATGGTAATAGAGGAGGGTTGCTGTAGTAACCCAGCTGAACATGGTAATAGAGGAGGGTCTTTGGCTAGTAACAGAGGGCCCAGATTGTCATTGAGTGCAGGTTCCCAGAGCGACAGAAGGACAGGAGGACAGAGGCTGAATGTTTTAACATGTATGATGAGCCAAGGAATATCACTAGCTCATTAGATATGCAAATATATTTTAATTAGATATGGTAATACCCCTTAATAGATACTGTCATTGTTTAATACCAGAGCATTCATTGGCAATGGTAATACCAGATCATTCATTAGCTATGGTAATACCAGATCATTCATTAGCTATGGTAATACCAGATCATTCATTAGCTATGGTAATACCAGATCAGAGATCATTCATTAGGTATGGTAATACCAGATCATTCATTCGCTATGGTAATACCAGATCATTCATTAGCTATGGTAAATCCAGATCATTCATTAGCTATGGTAATACCAGATCATTCATTAGCTATGGTAATACCAGATCATTCATTAGCTATGGTAATACCAGATCATTCATTAGCTATGGTAAATCCAGATCATTCATTAGCTATGGTAAAATCAGATCATTCATTAGCTATGGTAAATCCAGATCATTCATTAGCTATGGTAATACCAGATCATTCATTAGCTATGGTAATACCAGATCATTCATTAGCTATGGTAATACCAGATCATTCATTAGCTATGGTAAATCCAGATCATTCATTAGCTATGGTAAAATCAGATCATTCATTAGCTATGGTAATACCAGATCATTCATTAGCTATGGTAATACCAGATCATTCATTAGCTATGGTAAATCGAGATCATTCATTAGCTATGGTAATACCAGATCATTCATTAGATATGGTAATACCAGATCATTCATTAGCTATGGTAATTCCAGATCATTCATTAGCTATGGTAATACCAGATCATTCATTAGCGGTAATGGTAAATTGGTAAATCCAGATCAATCATTAGCTATGATAATTCCAGATCATTCATTAGCTATGGTAATACCAGATCATTCATTAGCGGTAATGGTAAATTGGTAAATCCAGTTCACATTTACTGTCTTTAATGCCCCCTGCATCTATGAGGCAAATGAGCTGTGTTGTTCAACACCTATGCATGTGGTTAGGCTTCACGCCATTAACGACCTGGTGTATGTAATACCCTGGGATTGTCCCTCAGAAGACAATGAGTGTCTCTTTCCCTGTTGTATCAGTGTGAGTGCTACAGTGTGTCAGCGTGAGTTCCCAAGTTCTACATCCCCGACCTTCTAGGCTTCACTGAACTGTCTAATTACGCAGTCCTGGTTTCCAATTCCCCTGATTAGTAATTGTATATTTGTGCCTCCCCATTGTCCTTGTCGATTATTGTTACCATGGCCGTTGGACCTGCGAGTGCCTGTGTTGTCGTTTCGGCTTTCGTGCTGCGTGTTTTTTGCAATTGTTATTACGGGTCTCTTCCCGTGTATTGTTATTACGGGTCTCGTCCCGTGTATTGTTATTACGGGTCTCGTCCCGTGTATTGTTATTACGGGTCTCGTCCCGTGTATTGTTATTACGGGTCTCGTCCCGTGTATTGTTATTACGGGTCTCGTCCCGTGTATTGTTATTACGGGTCTCGTCCCGTGTATTGTTATTACGGGTCTCGTCCCGTGTATTGTTATTACGGGTCTCGTCCCGTGTATTGTTATTACGGGTCTCGTCCCGTGTATTGTTATTACGGGTCTCGTCCCGTGTATTGTTATTACGGGTCTCGTCCCGTGTATTGTTATTACGGGTCTCGTCCCGTGTATTGTTATTACGGGTCTCGTCCCGTGTATTGTTATTACGGGTCTCGTCCCGTGTATTGTTATTACGGGTCTCGTCCCGTGTATTGTTATTACGGGTCTCGTCCCGTGTATTGTTATTACGGGTCTCGTCCCGTGTATTGTTATTACGGGTCTCGTCCCGTGTATTGTTATTACGGGTCTCGTCCCGTGTATTGTTATTACGGGTCTGGTCCCGTGTATTGTTATTACGGGTCTCGTCCCGTGTATTGTTATTACGGGTCTGGTCCCGTATATTGTTATTACGGGTCTGGTCCCGTGTATTCTTATTACGGGTCTCGTCCCGTGTGTTTATTACAGGTTTAACCGTGCTCTTTTGTTTGGGTTACATCCCTGTGTGTTTTGTATACGTATTTGTTTCGGGCTTCGTCCCCGTTCCTTTCATGGCATGTCGTGTAATTTGGGTGGAGTATTAAAACCCCTATTACGTATTCCTGCACCTGTCTCCAATCATTTACACAATGTGACAGTTACCGTGTGTCAGCGTGTGTGTGTGTGTGGGTGTGTCAGTGTGAGTGTGTGTGTCAGTGTGTGTGTGTGTGTGTGTGTGTGTGTGTGTCAGTGTGTGTGTCAGTGTGTGTGTCAGTGTGTGTGTCAGTGTGTGTGTCAGTGTGTGTGTCAGTGTGTGTGTCAGTGTGTGTGTCAGTGTGTGTGTCAGTGTGTGTGTCAGTGTGTGTGTCAGTGTGTGTGTGTGTGTGTGTGTGAGAGTTTGAGTGTGTGTGAGTGTGTGTGAGTGTGTGTGTGTGTTCCAGACCAGGGCTTTTACAGCATCATGTCTGTGAGAGAAAGAGGACCACTAACTGTGGGGAGAGAACTAAAAGCATTATGGTAGGTTTGCTGTTGTGGGGTGTTGGTATGTAGTAGGTCTGCTGTTGTGGGGTGATGGTATGTAGTAGGTCTGCTGTTGTGGGGTGATGGTATGTAGTAGGTCTGCTGTTGTGGTGTGATGGTATGGGAAGGTCTGCTGTTGTGGTGTGATGGTATGGGCAGGTCTGCTGTTGTGGGGTGATGGTATGTAGTAGGTCTGCTGTTGTGGGGTGATGGTATGTAGTAGGTCTGCTGTTGTGGGGTGATGGTATGTAGTAGGTCTGCTGTTGTGGGGTGATGGTATGGTTAGGTCTGCTGTTGTGGTGTGATGGTATGGTTAGGTCTGCTGTTGAGGTGTGATGGTATGGTTAGGTCTGCTGTTGTGGTGTGATGGTATGGTTAGGTCTGCTGTTGTGGTGTGATGGTATGGGAAGGTCTGCTGTTGTGGTGTGATGGTATGTAGTAGGTCTGCTGTTGAGGTGTGATGGTATGGTTAGGTCTGCTGTTGTGGTGTGATGGTATGGTTAGGTCTGCTGTTGTGGTGTGATGGTATGGGCAGGTCTGCTGTTGTGGTGTGATGGTATGTAGTAGGTCTGCTGTTGTGGGGTGATGGTATGTAGTAGGTCTGCTGTTGTGGTGTGATGGTATGTAGTAGGTCTGCTGTTGTGGTGTGATGGTATGTAGTAGGTCTGCTGTTGTGGTGTGATGGTATGTAGTAGGTCTGCTGTTGTGGGGTGATGGTATGGTTAGGTCTGCTGTTGTGGGGTGATGGTATGTAGTAGGTCTGCTGTTGTGGGGTGATGGTATGGTTAGGTCTGCTGTTGTGGTGTGGTGGTATGGTTAGGTCTGCTGTTGTGGGGTGATGGTATGGTTAGGTCTGCTGTTGTGGTGTGATGGTATATAGTAGGTCTGCTGTTGTGGGGTGATGGTATGTAGTAGGTCTGCTGTTGTGGGGTGATGGTATGTAGTAGGTCTGCTGTTGTGGGGTGATGGTATGGGCAGGTCTGCTGTTGAGGTGTGATGGTATGTAGTAGGTCTGCTGTTGAGGTGTGATGGTATGGGAAGGTCTGCTGTTGTGGTGTGATGGTATGTAGTAGGTCTGCTGTTGTGGTGTGATGGTATGGTTAGGTCTGCTGTTGTGGTGTGGTGGTATGTAGTAGGTCTGCTGTTGAGGTGTGATGGTATGGTTAGGTCTGCTGTTGTGGTGTGGTGGTATGTAGTAGGTCTGCTGTTGTGGGGTGATGGTATGTAGTAGGTCTGCTGTTGTGGTGTGGTGGTATGTAGTAGGTCTGCTGTTGTGGTGTGATGGTATGTAGTAGGTCTGCTGTTGTGGTGTGGTGGTATGTAGTAGGTCTGCTGTTGTGGTGTGATGGTATGTAGTAGGTCTGCTGTTGTGGGGTGATGGTATGTAGTAGGTCTGCTGTTGTGGGGTGATGGTATGTAGTAGGTCTGCTGTTGTGGTGTGATGGTATGGTTAGGTCTGCTGTTGTGGGGTGATGGTATGTAGTAGGTCTGCTGTTGTGGGGTGATGGTATGGTTAGGTCTGCTGTTGTGGTGTGATGGTATGGTTAGGTCTGCTGTTGTGGTGTGATGGTATGGGAAGGTCTGCTGTTGAGGTGTGATGGTATGGTTAGGTCTGCTGTTGTGGTGTGATGGTATGGTTAGGTCTGCTGTTGTGGTGTGATGGTATGGGAAGGTCTGCTGTTGTGGTGTGATGGTATGTAGTAGGTCTGCTGTTGTGGTGTGATGGTATGGTTAGGTCTGCTGTTGTGGTGTGATGGTATGGTTAGGTCTGCTGTTGTGGGGTGATGGTATGGTTAGGTCTGCTGTTGTGGTGTGATGGTATGTAGTAGGTCTGCTGTTGTGGGGTGATGGTATGGTTAGGTCTGCTGTTGAGGTGTGGTGGTATGTAGTAGGTCTGCTGTTGTGGGGTGATGGTATGGTTAGGTCGGCTGTTGTGGTGTGATGGTATGTAGTAGGTCTGCTGTTGTGGTGTGATGGTATGGTAAAGGTCTGCTGTTGTGGGGTGATGGTATGGGAAGGTCTGCTGTTGTGGTGTGATGGTATGGTTAGGTCTGCTGTTGTGGTGTGATGGTATGGTTAGGTCTGCTGTTGTGGGGTGATGGTATGTAGTAGGTCTGCTGTTGTGGGGTGATGGTATGGTAAAGGTCTGCTGTTGTGGGGTGATGGTATGGGAAGGTCTGCTGTTGTGGGGTGATGGTATGGGAAGGTCTGCTGTTGTGGGGTGATGGTATGGTTAGGTCTGCTGTTGTGGTGTGATGGTATGTAGTAGGTCTGCTGTTGTGGGGTGATGGTATGGGAAGGTCTGCTGTTGTGGTGTGATGGTATGGGAAGGTCTGCTGTTGTGGGGTGATGGTATGGTTAGGTCTGCTGTTGTGGGGTGATGGTATGTAGTAGGTCTGCTGTTGTGGGGTGATGGTATGTAGTAGGTCTGCTGTTGTGGGGTGATGGTATGTAGTAGGTCTGCTGTTGTGGGGTGATGGTATGTAGTAGGTCTGCTGTTGTGGGGTGATGGTATGTAGTAGGTCTGCTGTTGTGGTGTGATGGTATGGGGAGGTCTGCTGTTGTGGTGTGATGGTATGTAGTAGGTCTGTTGTTGTGGTGTGATGGTATGTAGTAGGTCTGCTGTTGTGGTGTGGTGGTATGTAGTAGGTCTGCTGTTGTGGGGTGATGGTATGTAGTAGGTCTGCTGTTGTGGGGTGATGGTATGTAGTAGGTCTGCTGTTGTGGTGTGATGGTATGGTTAGGTCTGCTGTTGTGGTGTGATGGTATGTAGTAGGTCTGCTGTTGTGGGGTGATGGTATGGTTAGGTCTGCTGTTGTGGTGTGATGGTATGTAGTAGGTCTGCTGTTGTGGGGTGATGGTATGTAGTAGGTCTGCTGTTGTGGTGTGATGGTATGTAGTAGGTCTGCTGTTGTGGTGTGATGGTATGTAGTAGGTCTGCTGTTGTGGGGTGATGGTATGTAGTAGGTCTGCTGTTGTGGGGTGATGGTATGTAGTAGGTCTGCTGTTGTGGGGTGATGGTATGTAGTAGGTCTGCTGTTGTGGTGTGATGGTATGTAGTAGGTCTGCTGTTGTGGGGTGATGGTATGTAGTAGGTCTGCTGTTGAGGTGTGATGGTATGGTTAGGTCTGCTGTTGTGGGGTGGTGGTATGTAGTAGGTCTGCTGTTGTGGGGTGATGGTATGTAGTAGGTCTGCTGTTGTGGGGTGATGGTGTGGGAAGATCTGCTGTTGAGGTGTGATGGTATGTAGTAGGTCTGCTGTTGTGGTGTGATGGTATGTAGTAGGTCTGCTGTTGTGGGGTGGTGGTATGTAGTAGGTCTGCTGTTGTGGGGTGATGGTATGTAGTAGGTCTGCTGTTGTGGGGTGATGGTATGTAGTAGGTCTGCTGTTGTGGGGTGGTGGTATGTAGTAGGTCTGCTGTTGTGGGGTGATGGTATGTAGTAGGTCTGCTGTTGTGGGGTGTTGGTATGTAGTAGGTCTGTTGTTGTGGTGTGATGGTATGGTTAGGTCTGCTGTTGTGGTGTGATGGTATGTAGTAGGTCTGCTGTTGAGGTGTGATGGTATGGTTAGGTCTGCTGTTGTGGTGTGATGGTATGTAGTAGGTCTGCTGTTGAGGTGTGATGGTATGGTTAGGTCTGCTGTTGTGGGGTGATGGTATGGTAGGTCTGCTGTTGTGGTGTGATGGTATGTAGTAGGTCTGCTGTTGTGGTGTGATGGTATGGGAAGATCTGCTGTTGAGGTGTGATGGTATGGTTAGGTCTGCTGTTGTGGTGTGATGGTATGTAGTAGGTCTGCTGTTGTGGTGTGATGGTATGGTTAGGTCTGCTGTTGTGGGGTGATGGTATGTAGTAGGTCTGCTGTTGTGGTGTGATGGTATGTAGTAGGTCTGCTGTTGTGGTGTGATGGTATGTAGTAGGTCTGCTGTTGTGGTGTGATGGTATGTAGTAGGTCTGCTGTTGTGGGGTGATGGTATGTAGTAGGTCTGCTGTTGTGGGGTGATGGTATGTAGTAGGTCTGCTGTTGTGGTGTGATGGTATGTAGTAGGTCTGCTGTTGTGGGGTGATGGTATGTAGTAGGTCTGCTGTTGAGGTGTGATGGTATGGTTAGGTCTGCTGTTGTGGGGTGGTGGTATGTAGTAGGTCTGCTGTTGTGGGGTGATGGTATGTAGTAGGTCTGCTGTTGTGGGGTGATGGTGTGGGAAGATCTGCTGTTGAGGTGTGATGGTATGTAGTAGGTCTGCTGTTGTGGTGTGATGGTATGTAGTAGGTCTGCTGTTGTGGGGTGATGGTATGTAGTAGGTCTGCTGTTGTGGGGTGGTGGTATGTAGTAGGTCTGCTGTTGTGGGGTGATGGTATGTAGTAGGTCTGCTGTTGTGGGGTGTTGGTATGTAGTAGGTCTGTTGTTGTGGTGTGATGGTATGGTTAGGTCTGCTGTTGTGGTGTGATGGTATGTAGTAGGTCTGCTGTTGAGGTGTGATGGTATGGTTAGGTCTGCTGTTGTGGTGTGATGGTATGTAGTAGGTCTGCTGTTGAGGTGTGATGGTATGGTTAGGTCTGCTGTTGTGGGGTGATGGTATGGTAGGTCTGCTGTTGTGGTGTGATGGTATGTAGTAGGTCTGCTGTTGTGGTGTGATGGTATGGGAAGATCTGCTGTTGAGGTGTGATGGTATGGTTAGGTCTGCTGTTGTGGTGTGATGGTATGTAGTAGGTCTGCTGTTGTGGTGTGATGGTATGAATAGGTCTGCTGTTGTGGGGTGATGGTATGTAGTAGGTCTGCTGTTGTGGGGTGATGGTATGTAGTAGGTCTGCTGTTGTGGGGTGATGGTATGGTTAGGTCTGCTGTTGTGGGGTGATGGTATGTAGTAGGTCTGCTGTTGTGGTGTGATGGTATGTAGTAGGTCTGCTGTTGTGGTGTGATGGTATGGTTAGGTCTGCTGTTGTGGTGTGATGGTATGGTTAGGTCTGCTGTTGTGGGGTGATGGTATGTAGTAGGTCTGCTGTTGTGGGGTGATGGTATGGGAAGGTCTGCTGTTGTGGGGTGATGGTATGTAGTAGGTCTGCTGTTGTGGTGTGATGGTATGTAGTAGGTCTGCTGTTGTGGGGTGATGGTATGTAGTAGGTCTGCTGTTGTGGGGTGATGGTATGTAGTAGGTCTGCTGTTGTGGTGTGATGGTATGTAGTAGGTCTGCTGTTGTGGGGTGATGGTATGTAGTAGGTCTGCTGTTGAGGTGTGATGGTATGGTTAGGTCTGCTGTTGTGGGGTGGTGGTATGTAGTAGGTCTGCTGTTGTGGGGTGATGGTATGTAGTAGGTCTGCTGTTGTGGGGTGATGGTGTGGGAAGATCTGCTGTTGAGGTGTGATGGTATGTAGTAGGTCTGCTGTTGTGGTGTGATGGTATGTAGTAGGTCTGCTGTTGTGGGGTGATGGTATGTAGTAGGTCTGCTGTTGTGGGGTGGTGGTATGTAGTAGGTCTGCTGTTGTGGGGTGATGGTATGTAGTAGGTCTGCTGTTGTGGGGTGTTGGTATGTAGTAGGTCTGTTGTTGTGGTGTGATGGTATGGTTAGGTCTGCTGTTGTGGTGTGATGGTATGTAGTAGGTCTGCTGTTGAGGTGTGATGGTATGGTTAGGTCTGCTGTTGTGGTGTGATGGTATGTAGTAGGTCTGCTGTTGAGGTGTGATGGTATGGTTAGGTCTGCTGTTGTGGGGTGATGGTATGGTAGGTCTGCTGTTGTGGTGTGATGGTATGTAGTAGGTCTGCTGTTGTGGTGTGATGGTATGTAGTAGGTCTGCTGTTGTGGTGTGATGGTATGTAGTAGGTCTGCTGTTGTGGGGTGATGGTATGGTTAGGTCTGCTGTTGTGGGGTGATGGTATGTAGTAGGTCTGCTGTTGTGGTGTGATGGTATGGTTAGGTCTGCTGTTGTTGTGTGATGGTATGTAGTAGGTCTGCTGTTGTGGTGTGATGGTATGGGAAGATCTGCTGTTGAGGTGTGATGGTATGGTTAGGTCTGCTGTTTTGGGGTGATGGTATGTAGTAGGTCTGCTGTTGTGGGGTGATGGTATGGTTAGGTCTGCTGTTGTGGTGTGGTGGTATGGTTAGGTCTGCTGTTGTGGGGTGATGGTATGGTTAGGTCTGCTGTTGTGGTGTGATGGTATATAGTAGGTCTGCTGTTGTGGGGTGATGGTATGTAGTAGGTCTGCTGTTGTGGGGTGATGGTATGTAGTAGGTCTGCTGTTGTGGGGTGATGGTATGGGCAGGTCTGCTGTTGAGGTGTGATGGTATGTAGTAGGTCTGCTGTTGAGGTGTGATGGTATGGGAAGGTCTGCTGTTGTGGTGTGATGGTATGTAGTAGGTCTGCTGTTGTGGTGTGATGGTATGGGCAGGTCTGCTGTTGTGGTGTGATGGTATGGTTAGGTCTGCTGTTGTGGTGTGGTGGTATGTAGTAGGTCTGCTGTTGAGGTGTGATGGTATGGTTAGGTCTGCTGTTGTGGTGTGGTGGTATGTAGTAGGTCTGCTGTTGTGGGGTGATGGTATGTAGTAGGTCTGCTGTTGTGGTGTGGTGGTATGTAGTAGGTCTGCTGTTGTGGTGTGATGGTATGTAGTAGGTCTGCTGTTGTGGTGTGGTGGTATGTAGTAGGTCTGCTGTTGTGGTGTGATGGTATGTAGTAGGTCTGCTGTTGTGGGGTGATGGTATGTAGTAGGTCTGCTGTTGTGGGGTGATGGTATGTAGTAGGTCTGCTGTTGTGGTGTGATGGTATGGTTAGGTCTGCTGTTGTGGGGTGATGGTATGTAGTAGGTCTGCTGTTGTGGGGTGGTGGTATGTAGTAGGTCTGCTGTTGTGGTGTGGTGGTATGGTTAGGTCTGCTGTTGAGGTGTGATGGTATGTAGTAGGTCTGCTGTTGTGGTGTGATGGTATGGTAAAGGTCTGCTGTTGTGGGGTGATGGTATGGGAAGGTCTGCTGTTGTGGTGTGATGGTATGGTTAGGTCTGCTGTTGTGGTGTGATGGTATGGTTAGGTCTGCTGTTGTGGGGTGATGGTATGTAGTAGGTCTGCTGTTGTGGGGTGATGGTATGGTAAAGGTCTGCTGTTGTGGGGTGATGGTATGGGAAGGTCTGCTGTTGTGGGGTGATGGTATGGGAAGGTCTGCTGTTGTGGGGTGATGGTATGGTTAGGTCTGCTGTTGTGGTGTGATGGTATGTAGTAGGTCTGCTGTTGTGGGGTGATGGTATGGGAAGGTCTGCTGTTGTGGTGTGATGGTATGGTTAGGTCTGCTGTTGTGGGGTGATGGTATGGTTAGGTCTGCTGTTGTGGGGTGATGGTATGTAGTAGGTCTGCTGTTGTGGGGTGATGGTATGTAGTAGGTCTGCTGTTGTGGGGTGATGGTATGTAGTAGGTCTGCTGTTGTGGGGTGATGGTATGTAGTAGGTCTGCTGTTGTGGGGTGATGGTATGTAGTAGGTCTGCTGTTGTGGTGTGATGGTATGGGGAGGTCTGCTGTTGTGGTGTGATGGTATTTAGTAGGTCTGTTGTTGTGGTGTGATGGTATGTAGTAGGTCTGCTGTTGTGGTGTGGTGGTATGTAGTAGGTCTGCTGTTGTGGGGTGATGGTATGTAGTAGGTCTGCTGTTGTGGGGTGATGGTATGTAGTAGGTCTGCTGTTGTGGGGTGATGGTATGGTTAGGTCTGCTGTTGTGGGGTGATGGTATGTAGTAGGTCTGCTGTTGTGGTGTGATGGTATGTAGTAGGTCTGCTGTTGTGGTGTGATGGTATGGTTAGGTCTGCTGTTGTGGTGTGATGGTATGGTTAGGTCTGCTGTTGTGGGGTGATGGTATGTAGTAGGTCTGCTGTTGTGGGGTGATGGTATGGGAAGGTCTGCTGTTGTGGGGTGATGGTATGTAGTAGGTCTGCTGTTGTGGTGTGATGGTATGTAGTAGGTCTGCTGTTGTGGGGTGATGGTATGTAGTAGGTCTGCTGTTGTGGGGTGATGGTATGTAGTAGGTCTGCTGTTGTGGTGTGATGGTATGTAGTAGGTCTGCTGTTGTGGGGTGATGGTATGTAGTAGGTCTGCTGTTGAGGTGTGATGGTATGGTTAGGTCTGCTGTTGTGGGGTGGTGGTATGTAGTAGGTCTGCTGTTGTGGGGTGATGGTATGTAGTAGGTCTGCTGTTGTGGGGTGATGGTGTGGGAAGATCTGCTGTTGAGGTGTGATGGTATGTAGTAGGTCTGCTGTTGTGGTGTGATGGTATGTAGTAGGTCTGCTGTTGTGGGGTGATGGTATGTAGTAGGTCTGCTGTTGTGGGGTGGTGGTATGTAGTAGGTCTGCTGTTGTGGGGTGATGGTATGTAGTAGGTCTGCTGTTGTGGGGTGTTGGTATGTAGTAGGTCTGTTGTTGTGGTGTGATGGTATGGTTAGGTCTGCTGTTGTGGTGTGATGGTATGTAGTAGGTCTGCTGTTGAGGTGTGATGGTATGGTTAGGTCTGCTGTTGTGGTGTGATGGTATGTAGTAGGTCTGCTGTTGAGGTGTGATGGTATGGTTAGGTCTGCTGTTGTGGGGTGATGGTATGGTAGGTCTGCTGTTGTGGTGTGATGGTATGTAGTAGGTCTGCTGTTGTGGTGTGATGGTATGTAGTAGGTCTGCTGTTGTGGTGTGATGGTATGTAGTAGGTCTGCTGTTGTGGGGTGATGGTATGGTTAGGTCTGCTGTTGTGGGGTGATGGTATGTAGTAGGTCTGCTGTTGTGGTGTGATGGTATGGTTAGGTCTGCTGTTGTTGTGTGATGGTATGTAGTAGGTCTGCTGTTGTGGTGTGATGGTATGGGAAGATCTGCTGTTGAGGTGTGATGGTATGGTTAGGTCTGCTGTTTTGGGGTGATGGTATGTAGTAGGTCTGCTGTTGTGGGGTGATGGTATGGTTAGGTCTGCTGTTGTGGTGTGGTGGTATGGTTAGGTCTGCTGTTGTGGGGTGATGGTATGGTTAGGTCTGCTGTTGTGGTGTGATGGTATATAGTAGGTCTGCTGTTGTGGGGTGATGGTATGTAGTAGGTCTGCTGTTGTGGGGTGATGGTATGTAGTAGGTCTGCTGTTGTGGGGTGATGGTATGGGCAGGTCTGCTGTTGAGGTGTGATGGTATGTAGTAGGTCTGCTGTTGAGGTGTGATGGTATGGGAAGGTCTGCTGTTGTGGTGTGATGGTATGTAGTAGGTCTGCTGTTGTGGTGTGATGGTATGGGCAGGTCTGCTGTTGTGGTGTGATGGTATGGTTAGGTCTGCTGTTGTGGTGTGGTGGTATGTAGTAGGTCTGCTGTTGAGGTGTGATGGTATGGTTAGGTCTGCTGTTGTGGTGTGGTGGTATGTAGTAGGTCTGCTGTTGTGGGGTGATGGTATGTAGTAGGTCTGCTGTTGTGGTGTGGTGGTATGTAGTAGGTCTGCTGTTGTGGTGTGATGGTATGTAGTAGGTCTGCTGTTGTGGTGTGGTGGTATGTAGTAGGTCTGCTGTTGTGGTGTGATGGTATGTAGTAGGTCTGCTGTTGTGGGGTGATGGTATGTAGTAGGTCTGCTGTTGTGGGGTGATGGTATGTAGTAGGTCTGCTGTTGTGGTGTGATGGTATGGTTAGGTCTGCTGTTGTGGGGTGATGGTATGTAGTAGGTCTGCTGTTGTGGGGTGGTGGTATGTAGTAGGTCTGCTGTTGTGGTGTGGTGGTATGGTTAGGTCTGCTGTTGAGGTGTGATGGTATGTAGTAGGTCTGCTGTTGTGGTGTGATGGTATGGTAAAGGTCTGCTGTTGTGGGGTGATGGTATGGGAAGGTCTGCTGTTGTGGTGTGATGGTATGGTTAGGTCTGCTGTTGTGGTGTGATGGTATGGTTAGGTCTGCTGTTGTGGGGTGATGGTATGTAGTAGGTCTGCTGTTGTGGGGTGATGGTATGGTAAAGGTCTGCTGTTGTGGGGTGATGGTATGGGAAGGTCTGCTGTTGTGGGGTGATGGTATGGGAAGGTCTGCTGTTGTGGGGTGATGGTATGGTTAGGTCTGCTGTTGTGGTGTGATGGTATGTAGTAGGTCTGCTGTTGTGGGGTGATGGTATGGGAAGGTCTGCTGTTGTGGTGTGATGGTATGGTTAGGTCTGCTGTTGTGGGGTGATGGTATGGTTAGGTCTGCTGTTGTGGGGTGATGGTATGTAGTAGGTCTGCTGTTGTGGGGTGATGGTATGTAGTAGGTCTGCTGTTGTGGGGTGATGGTATGTAGTAGGTCTGCTGTTGTGGGGTGATGGTATGTAGTAGGTCTGCTGTTGTGGGGTGATGGTATGTAGTAGGTCTGCTGTTGTGGTGTGATGGTATGGGGAGGTCTGCTGTTGTGGTGTGATGGTATTTAGTAGGTCTGTTGTTGTGGTGTGATGGTATGTAGTAGGTCTGCTGTTGTGGTGTGGTGGTATGTAGTAGGTCTGCTGTTGTGGGGTGATGGTATGTAGTAGGTCTGCTGTTGTGGGGTGATGGTATGTAGTAGGTCTGCTGTTGTGGTGTGATGGTATGGTTAGGTCTGCTGTTGTGGTGTGATGGTATGTAGTAGGTCTGCTGTTGTGGGGTGATGGTATGGTTAGGTCTGCTGTTGTGGTGTGATGGTATGTAGTAGGTCTGCTGTTGTGGGGTGATGGTATGTAGTAGGTCTGCTGTTGTGGTGTGATGGTATGTAGTAGGTCTGCTGTTGTGGTGTGATGGTATGTAGTAGGTCTGCTGTTGTGGGGTGATGGTATGTAGTAGGTCTGCTGTTGTGGGGTGATGGTATGTAGTAGGTCTGCTGTTGTGGGGTGATGGTATGTAGTAGGTCTGCTGTTGTGGTGTGATGGTATGTAGTAGGTCTGCTGTTGTGGGGTGATGGTATGTAGTAGGTCTGCTGTTGAGGTGTGATGGTATGGTTAGGTCTGCTGTTGTGGGGTGGTGGTATGTAGTAGGTCTGCTGTTGTGGGGTGATGGTATGTAGTAGGTCTGCTGTTGTGGGGTGATGGTGTGGGAAGATCTGCTGTTGAGGTGTGATGGTATGTAGTAGGTCTGCTGTTGTGGTGTGATGGTATGTAGTAGGTCTGCTGTTGTGGGGTGGTGGTATGTAGTAGGTCTGCTGTTGTGGGGTGATGGTATGTAGTAGGTCTGCTGTTGTGGGGTGATGGTATGTAGTAGGTCTGCTGTTGTGGGGTGGTGGTATGTAGTAGGTCTGCTGTTGTGGGGTGATGGTATGTAGTAGGTCTGCTGTTGTGGGGTGTTGGTATGTAGTAGGTCTGTTGTTGTGGTGTGATGGTATGGTTAGGTCTGCTGTTGTGGTGTGATGGTATGTAGTAGGTCTGCTGTTGAGGTGTGATGGTATGGTTAGGTCTGCTGTTGTGGTGTGATGGTATGTAGTAGGTCTGCTGTTGAGGTGTGATGGTATGGTTAGGTCTGCTGTTGTGGGGTGATGGTATGGTAGGTCTGCTGTTGTGGTGTGATGGTATGTAGTAGGTCTGCTGTTGTGGTGTGATGGTATGGGAAGATCTGCTGTTGAGGTGTGATGGTATGGTTAGGTCTGCTGTTGTGGTGTGATGGTATGTAGTAGGTCTGCTGTTGTGGTGTGATGGTATGGTTAGGTCTGCTGTTGTGGGGTGATGGTATGTAGTAGGTCTGCTGTTGTGGTGTGATGGTATGTAGTAGGTCTGCTGTTGTGGTGTGATGGTATGTAGTAGGTCTGCTGTTGTGGTGTGATGGTATGTAGTAGGTCTGCTGTTGTGGGGTGATGGTATGTAGTAGGTCTGCTGTTGTGGGGTGATGGTATGTAGTAGGTCTGCTGTTGTGGTGTGATGGTATGTAGTAGGTCTGCTGTTGTGGGGTGATGGTATGTAGTAGGTCTGCTGTTGAGGTGTGATGGTATGGTTAGGTCTGCTGTTGTGGGGTGGTGGTATGTAGTAGGTCTGCTGTTGTGGGGTGATGGTATGTAGTAGGTCTGCTGTTGTGGGGTGATGGTGTGGGAAGATCTGCTGTTGAGGTGTGATGGTATGTAGTAGGTCTGCTGTTGTGGTGTGATGGTATGTAGTAGGTCTGCTGTTGTGGGGTGATGGTATGTAGTAGGTCTGCTGTTGTGGGGTGGTGGTATGTAGTAGGTCTGCTGTTGTGGGGTGATGGTATGTAGTAGGTCTGCTGTTGTGGGGTGTTGGTATGTAGTAGGTCTGTTGTTGTGGTGTGATGGTATGGTTAGGTCTGCTGTTGTGGTGTGATGGTATGTAGTAGGTCTGCTGTTGAGGTGTGATGGTATGGTTAGGTCTGCTGTTGTGGTGTGATGGTATGTAGTAGGTCTGCTGTTGAGGTGTGATGGTATGGTTAGGTCTGCTGTTGTGGGGTGATGGTATGGTAGGTCTGCTGTTGTGGTGTGATGGTATGTAGTAGGTCTGCTGTTGTGGTGTGATGGTATGGGAAGATCTGCTGTTGAGGTGTGATGGTATGGTTAGGTCTGCTGTTGTGGTGTGATGGTATGTAGTAGGTCTGCTGTTGTGGTGTGATGGTATGGTTAGGTCTGCTGTTGTGGGGTGATGGTATGTAGTAGGTCTGCTGTTGTGGTGTGATGGTATGTAGTAGGTCTGCTGTTGAGGTGTGATGGTATGGTTAGGTCTGCTGTTGTGGTGTGATGGTATGTAGTAGGTCTGCTGTTGTGGTGTGATGGTATGGGAAGATCTGCTGTTGAGGTGTGATGGTATGGTTAGGTCTGCTGTTGTGGGGTGATGGTATGTAGTAGGTCTGCTGTTGTGGGGTGATGGTATGTAGTAGGTCTGCTGTTGTGGTGTGATGGTATGTAGTAGGTCTGCTGTTGTGGTGTGATGGTATGGTTAGGTCTGCTGTTGTGGGGTGATGGTATGTAGTAGGTCTGCTGTTGTGGGGTGATGGTATGGTTAGGTCTGCTGTTGTGGGGTGATGGTATGTAGTAGGTCTGCTGTTGTGGTGTGATGGTATGTAGTAGGTCTGCTGTTGTGGTGTGATGGTATGGTTAGGTCTGCTGTTGTGGTGTGATGGTATGGTTAGGTCTGCTGTTGTGGGGTGATGGTATGTAGTAGGTCTGCTGTTGTGGGGTGATGGTATGGGAAGGTCTGCTGTTGTGGGGTGATGGTATGTAGTAGGTCTGCTGTTGTGGTGTGATGGTATGTAGTAGGTCTGCTGTTGTGGGGTGATGGTATGTAGTAGGTCTGCTGTTGTGGGGTGATGGTATGTAGTAGGTCTGCTGTTGTGGTGTGATGGTATGTAGTAGGTCTGCTGTTGTGGGGTGATGGTATGTAGTAGGTCTGCTGTTGAGGTGTGATGGTATGGTTAGGTCTGCTGTTGTGGGGTGGTGGTATGTAGTAGGTCTGCTGTTGTGGGGTGATGGTATGTAGTAGGTCTGCTGTTGTGGGGTGATGGTGTGGGAAGATCTGCTGTTGAGGTGTGATGGTATGTAGTAGGTCTGCTGTTGTGGTGTGATGGTATGTAGTAGGTCTGCTGTTGTGGGGTGATGGTATGTAGTAGGTCTGCTGTTGTGGGGTGGTGGTATGTAGTAGGTCTGCTGTTGTGGGGTGATGGTATGTAGTAGGTCTGCTGTTGTGGGGTGTTGGTATGTAGTAGGTCTGTTGTTGTGGTGTGATGGTATGGTTAGGTCTGCTGTTGTGGTGTGATGGTATGTTGTAGGTCTGCTGTTGAGGTGTGATGGTATGGTTAGGTCTGCTGTTGTGGTGTGATGGTATGTAGTAGGTCTGCTGTTGAGGTGTGATGGTATGGTTAGGTCTGCTGTTGTGGGGTGATGGTATGGTAGGTCTGCTGTTGTGGTGTGATGGTATGTAGTAGGTCTGCTGTTGTGGTGTGATGGTATGTAGTAGGTCTGCTGTTGTGGTGTGATGGTATGTAGTAGGTCTGCTGTTGTGGGGTGATGGTATGGTTAGGTCTGCTGTTGTGGGGTGATGGTATGTAGTAGGTCTGCTGTTGTGGTGTGATGGTATGGTTAGGTCTGCTGTTGTGGTGTGATGGTATGTAGTAGGTCTGCTGTTGTGGTGTGATGGTATGGGAAGATCTGCTGTTGAGGTGTGATGGTATGGTTAGGTCTGCTGTTTTGGGGTGATGGTATGTAGTAGGTCTGCTGTTGTGGGGTGATGGTATGTAGTAGGTCTGCTGTTGTGGGGTGATGGTATGTAGTAGGTCTGCTGTTGTGGTGTGATGGTATGGTTAGGTCTGCTGTTGTGGGGTGATGGTATGTAGTAGGTCTGCTGTTGTGGGGTGATGGTATGGTTAGGTCTGCTGTTGTGGGGTGATGGTATGTAGTAGGTCTGCTGTTGTGGTGTGATGGTATGTAGTAGGTCTGCTGTTGTGGTGTGATGGTATGGTTAGGTCTGCTGTTGTGGTGTGATGGTATGGTTAGGTCTGCTGTTGTGGGGTGATGGTATGTAGTAGGTCTGCTGTTGTGGGGTGATGGTATGGGAAGGTCTGCTGTTGTGGGGTGATGGTATGTAGTAGGTCTGCTGTTGTGGTGTGATGGTATGTAGTAGGTCTGCTGTTGTGGGGTGATGGTATGTAGTAGGTCTGCTGTTGTGGGGTGATGGTATGTAGTAGGTCTGCTGTTGTGGTGTGATGGTATGGTAGGTCTGCTGTTGTGGGGTGATGGTATGGGGAGGTCTGCTGTTGTGGTGTGATGGTATGGTTAGGTCTGCTGTTGTGGGGTGGTGGTATGTAGTAGGTCTGCTGTTGTGGGGTGGTGGTATGTAGTAGGTCTGCTGTTGTGGTGTGATGGTATGTAGTAGGTCTGCTGTTGTGGGGTGATGGTATGTAGTAGGTCTGCTGTTGTGGGGTGATGGTATGTAGTAGGTCTGCTGTTGTGGTGTGATGGTATGGTTAGGTCTGCTGTTGTGGTGTGATGGTATGTAGTAGGTCTGCTGTTGTGGGGTGTTGGTATGGTTAGGTCTGCTGTTGTGGTGTGATGGTATGGTTAGGTCTGCTGTTGTGGTGTGATGGTATGTAGTAGGTCTGCTGTTGTGGGGTGATGGTATGTAGTAGGTCTGCTGTTGTGGGGTGATGGTATGGTAGGTCTGCTGTTGTGGTGTGATGGTATGTAGTAGGTCTGCTGTTGTGGTGTGATGGTATGGGAAGATCTGCTGTTGTGGTGTGATGGTATGGTTAGGTCTGCTGTTGTGGGGTGATGGTATGTAGTAGGTCTGCTGTTGTTGTGTGATGGTATGTAGTAGGTCTGCTGTTGTGGTGTGATGGTATGTAGTAGGTCTGCTGTTGTGGGGTGATGGTATGTAGTAGGTCTGCTGTTGTGGTGTGATGGTATGTAGTAGGTCTGCTGTTGTGGTGTGATGGTATGTAGTAGGTCTGCTGTTGTGGTGTGATGGTATGTAGTAGGTCTGCTGTTGTGGGGTGATGGTATGTAGTAGGTCTGCTGTTGTGGTGTGATGGTATGTAGTAGGTCTGCTGTTGTGGTGTGATGGTATGTAGTAGGTCTGCTGTTGTGGGGTGATGGTATGTAGTAGGTCTGCTGTTGTGGGGTGATGGTATGGGCAGGTCTGCTGTTGTGGGGTGATGGTATGTAGTAGGTCTGCTGTTGTGGGGTGATGGTATGTAGTAGGTCTGCTGTTGTGGTGTGATGGTATGTAGTAGGTCTGCTGTTGTGGTGTGATGGTATGTAGTAGGTCTGCTGTTGTGGTGTGATGGTATGTAGTAGGTCTGCTGTTGTGGTGTGATGGTATGTAGTAGGTCTGCTGTTGTGGGGTGATGGTATGGTTAGGTCTGCTGTTGTGGGGTGATGGTATGTAGTAGGTCTGCTGTTGTGGTGTGATGGTATGTAGTAGGTCTGCTGTTGTGGGGTGATGGTATGTAGTAGGTCTGCTGTTGTGGGGTGATGGTATGTAGTAGGTCTGCTGTTGTGGTGTGATGGTATGTAGTAGGTCTGCTGTTGTGGGGTGATGGTATGTAGTAGGTCTGCTGTTGTGGGGTGATGGTATGGGGAGGTCTGCTGTTGTGGTGTGATGGTATGGTTAGGTCTGCTGTTGTGGTGTGATGGTATGGGGAGGTCTGCTGTTGTGGGGTGATGGTATGGGGAGGTCTGCTGTTGTGGTGTGATGGTATGTAGTAGGTCTGCTGTTGTGGGGTGATGGTATGTAGTAGGTCTGCTGTTGTGGGGTGATGGTATGTAGTAGGTCTGCTGTTGTGGGGTGATGGTATGTAGTAGGTCTGCTGTTGTGGGGTGATGGTATGTAGTAGGTCTGCTGTTGTGGGGTGATGGTATGTAGTAGGTCTGCTGTTGTGGGGTGGTGGTATGTAGTAGGTCTGCTGTTGTGGGGTGATGGTATGTAGTAGGTCTGCTGTTGTGGTGTGATGGTATGTAGTAGGTCTGCTGTTGTGGTGTGATGGTATGTAGTAGGTCTGCTGTTGTGGGGTGATGGTATGTAGTAGGTCTGCTGTTGAGGTGTGATGGTATGTAGTAGGTCTGCTGTTGTGGGGTGATGGTATGTAGTAGGTCTGCTGTTGTGGTGTGATGGTATGTAGTAGGTCTGCTGTTGTGGGGTGATGGTATGTAGTAGGTCTGCTGTTGTGGGGTGATGGTATGTAGTAGGTCTGCTGTTGTGGGGTGATGGTATGTAGTAGGTCTGCTGTTGTGGGGTGATGGTGTGGGAAGATCTGCTGTTGTGGGGTGATGGTATGGTTAGGTCTGCTGTTGTGGGGTGATGGTATGTAGTAGGTCTGCTGTTGTGGGGTGATGGTATGTAGTAGGTCTGCTGTTGTGGGGTGATGGTATGTAGTAGGTCTGCTGTTGTGGTGTGATGGTATGTAGTAGGTCTGCTGTTGAGGTGTGATGGTATGTAGTAGGTCTGCTGTTGTGGTGTGATGGTATGTAGTAGGTCTGCTGTTGTGGGGTGATGGTATGTAGTAGGTCTGCTGTTGTGGGGTGATGGTATGGGGAGGTTGGGAAGAGAACTAAAAGCCTTGTGGTAGGTCTGCTGTGGTAGTTCTGCTGTTGTCAGTACGGAGGCTATATACAGGGGGTACCGAGTCAGTACGGAGGTTATATACAGGGGGTACCGAGTCAGTACGGAGGTTATATACAGGGGGCACCGGTACCGAGTCAGTACGGAGGCTATATACAGGGGGCACCGGTACCGAGTCAGTACGGAGGTTATATACAGGGGGTACCGGTACCGAGTCAGTACGGAGGTTATATACAGGGGGTACCGGTACCGAGTCAGTACGGAGGTTATATACAGGGGGCACCGGTACCGAGTCAGTACGGAGGTTATATACAGGGGGCACCGGTACAGAGTCAGTACGGAGGTTATATACAGGGGGCACCGGTACAGAGTCAGTACGGAGGTTATATACAGGGGGTACCGGTACCGAGTCAGTACGGAGGTTATATACAGGGGGCACCGGTACCGAGTCAATGTGGAGGCTATATACAGGGGGTACCGGTACCGAGTCAGTACGGAGGTTATATACAGGGGGCACCGGTACCGAGTCAGTACGGAGGTTATATACAGGGGGTACCGGTACCGAGTCAGTACGGAGGTTATATACAGGGGGTACCGGTACCGAGTCAGTACGGAGGTTATATACAGGGGGCACCGGTACAGAGTCAGTACGGAGGTTATATACAGGGGGTACCGGTACCGAGTCAGTACGGAGGTTATATACAGGGGGTACCGGTACCGAGTCAGTACGGAGGTTATATACAGGGGGCACCGGTACCGAGTCAGTGTGGAGTGTGATGGTATGGGTAGGTTGGTGAGTACGTGTTGTTCCCGTTAACGCCACTGGTTTGGAGCATTTGTGCAAACTTTCTACAATATTACTTTATCACATGATACCATAGTTGAGATTGTTCATTTCCGCCTCCCCTATCAAGTCCACAATGTGACAGTAAGGGGAGCCATCATTAGTTAGGTTATTGGAATATTCAACCAACAGAGATTTTACAGCTCAGAGACCCATTAACATCTAGGTGTGTGATTGATTAACTGTCAGCCTTCAGAGCTGATTATGATTTAGTAAGGCTAGAGTTTAGCATCACAGAGATTTACTCCATGAGAATAAAACTAATCCCTGCTCTATGCCCTATTACAGAATCGACATGGATTTACGTGTTATATGTGGAACTCTAACATAGTCATCTATCAGGACCATTAGTTTAATGACTGATCTGTCCTGTATAGTCCAGTATAGTCCTCTGTAGTCCTGTATAGTCCTGTATAGTCCTGTTTAGTCCTGTTTAGTCCTGTATAGTCCTGTATAGTCCTGTATAGTCCTGTTTAGTCCTGTATAGTCCTGTATAGTCCTGTATAGTCCTGTATAGTCCTGTATAGTCCTGTATAGTCCTGTTTAGTCCTGTTTAGTCCTGTTTAGTCCTGTTTAGTCCTGTTTAGTCCTGTGTAGTCCTGTTTAGTCCTGTTTAGTCCTGTGTAGTCCTGTTTAGTCCTGTTTAGTCCTTAATAGTCCTTAATAGTCCTTAATAGTCCTTTAAAGTCCTGTATAGTCCTGTATGGTCCTGTGTAGTCCTGTGGAGTCCTGTTTAGTCCTGTATAGTCCTCTGTAGTCCTGTATAGTCCTGTGTAGTCCTGTGTAGTCCTGTATAGTCCTGTTTAGTCCTGTTTAGTCCTGTCTAGTCCTGTCTAGTCCTGTTTAGTCCTGTTTAGTCCTGTATAGTCCTGTATAGTCCTGTATAGTCCTGTATTGTCCTGTTTAGTCCTGTATAGTCCTGTATAGTCCTATATAGTCCTGTTTAGTCCTGTTTAGTCCTGTGTAGTCCTGTGTAGTCCTGTATAGTCCTGTATTGTCCTGTATAGTCCTGTATAGTCCTGTATAGTCCTGTATTGTCCTGTTTAGTCCTGTATAGTCCTGTATAGTCCTGTTTAGTCCTGTTTAGTCCTGTGTAGTCCTGTGTAGTCCTGTGTAGTCCTGTATAGTCCTGTATAGTCCTGTATAGTCCTATATAGTCCTGTTTAGTCCTGTGTAGTCCTGTGTAGTCCTGTGTAGTCCTGTATAGTCCTGTTTAGTCCTGTTTAGTCCTGTGTAGTCCTGTGTAGTCCTGTATAGTCCTGTATAGTCCTATATAGTCCTGTTTAGTCCTGTGTAGTCCTGTGTAGTCCTGTGTAGTCCTGTGTAGTCCTGTATAGTCCTGTGTAGTCCTGTGTAGTCCTGTGTAGTCCTGTATAGTCCTATATAGTCCTGTGTAGTCCTGTGTAGTCCTGTGTAGTCCTGTATAGTCCTGTGTAGTCCTGTGTAGTCCTGTATAGTCCTGTATAGTCCTGTGTAGTCCTGTGTAGTCCTGTGTAGTCCTGTGTAGTCCTGTATAGTCCTGTATAGTCCTATATAGTCCTGTGTAGTCCTGTGTAGTCCTGTATAGTCCTGTGTAGTCCTGTGTAGTCCTGTATAGTCCTGTGTAGTCCTGTGTAGTCCTGTATAGTCCTGTATAGTCCTGTTTAGTCCTGTTTAGTCCTGTTTAGTGGTATGGTATGTTATGTTTCTCCTCTACTCACTGATTGCAGCACCATGTGAGCAATGAGAGTGAGCACTTTAGCAGCCACAATAACACTCCCCCCTAAAGCAGTCTGAGGTTTCAGAGGCTGAGAGTCACACTCACTCCAACCTGATTCAATCACTCTGCAGATTAGTGGGGTCTAGTGGGTCAAACTATCCTGCTGACAATCCAAACAGAGAGTATGTAGGTCTGCTGGGATTAGTAGGAACACAGCTGACTGACTGACTCAGGTGAATATAGTTGTTTATCCAACCTCAGCCACCCCTAGTTGTTTTGTTGAACCAGTCTGTGATGGACTCAATTTGTTGTTTGTTACCACTCTGTGTTAGTTAGATTTAATCCAGAAGCTCTCTGGTGAGATGACCTACGCGGGATGGGCTGAACCAATAGTTCATCAAGAGCTAGGCTGAACCACTAGTTTATAAAGAGGTGGGCTGAACTATTCATTCATCAAGAGCTGGGCTGAACCACTAGTTTATAAAGAGATGGGCTGAACTATTCATTCATCAAGAGCTGGGCTGAACCACTAGTTAATAAAGAGATTTGCTGAACTATTCATTCATCAAGAGCTGGGCTGAACCACTAGTTTATAAAGAGATGGGCTGAACTGTTCATTCATCAAGAGCTGGGCTGAACCACTAGTTAATAAAGAGATTTGCTGAACTATTCATTCATCAAGAGCTGGGCTGAACCACTAGTTTATAAAGAGATGGGCTGAACTATTCATTCATCAAGAGCTGGGCTGAACCACTAGTTTATAAAGAGGTGGGCTGAACTATTCATTCATCAAGAGCTGGGCTGAACCACTAGTTAATAAAGAGATGGGCTGAACAATTAGTTCTTCAAGAGCTGGGCTCAACCACTAGTTCATCAGGGGCTAAACCACTAGTTAATCAGGGGCTCAACCACTAGTTCATCAGGGGCTAAACCACTAGTTAATCAGGGGCTAAACCACTAGTTAATCAGGGGCTAAACCACTAGTTTATCAGGGGCTAAACCACTAGTTTGTCAGGGGCTAAACCACTAGTTTATCAGGGGCTAAACCACTAGTTTATCAGGGGCTAAACCACTAGTTTATCAGGGGCTAAACCACTAGTTAATCAGGGGCTAAACCACTAGTTTATCAGGGGCTAAACCACTAGTTTATCAGGGGCTAAACCACTAGTTTATCAGGGGCTAAACCACTAGTTTATCAGGGGCTAAACCACTAGTTTATCAGGGGCTAAACCACTAGTTAATCAGGGGCTAAACCACTAGTTTATCAGGGGCTAAACCACTAGTTTATCAGGGGCTAAACCACTAGTTTATCAGGGGCTAAACCACTAGTTTATCAGGGGCTAAACCACTAGTTAATCAGGGGCTAAACCACTAGTTAATCAGGGGCTAAACCACTAGTTTATCAGGGGCTAAACCACTAGTTTATCAGGGGCTAAACCACTAGTTCATCAGGGACTCAACCACTAGTTTATCAGGGGCTAAACCACTAGTTTATCAGGGGCTAAACCACTAGTGTATCAGGGGCTAAACCACTAGTTAATCAGGGGCTAAACCACTAGTTCATCAGGGGCTAAACCACTAGTTTATCAGGGGCTCAACCACTAGTTAATCAGGGGCTAAACCACTAGTTTATCAGGGGCTAAATCACTAGTTAATCAGGGGCTAAACCACTAGTTTATCAGAGGCTAAACCACTAGTTTATCAGGGGCTCAACCACTAGTTTATCAGGGGCTCAACCACTAGTTTATCAGGGGCTCAACCACTAGTTTATCAGGGGCTAAACCACTAGTTTATCAGGGGCTAAACCACTAGTTAATCAGGGGTTCATTAGGGGCTCAACCACTAGTTCATCAGGGGCTAAACCACTAGTTTATCAGGGGCTAAACCACTAGTTTATCAGGGGCTAAACCACTAGTTTATCAGGGGCTAAACCACTAGTTTATCAGGGGCTAAACCACTAGTTTATCAGGGGCTAAACCACTAGTTTATCAGGGGCTCAACCACTAGTTTATCAGGGGCTCAACCACTAGTTAATCAGGGGCTAAACCACTAGTTTATCAGGGGCTCAACCACTAGTTTATCAGGGGCTCAACCACTAGTTTATCAGGGGCTAAACCACTAGTTCATCAGGGGCTCAACCACTAGTTTATCAGGGGCTAAACCACTAGTTTATCAGGGGCTAAACCCCTAGTTCAAATGAAAATCAAATCAAATGTTATTTGTCACGTACACATGGTTAGCAGATGTTAATGCGAGTGTAGTGAAATGCTTGTGCTTCTAGTTCCGACAATGCAGTAATAACCAACAAGTAATCTAACCTAACAATTCCACAACTACTACCTTATACACACAAGTGTAAAGTGTAAAGTAAAGTTGAAAGTCGAACTGAGTTCATAAAAAAAGTAATGATGTTTTCAGCAGCGAAGTTGGTTAGCGTTGATTATTACGGTTCAGCAGCGAAGCTGGGTAAAACCCTATTGTATTGGTTAGCGTTGATTATTACGGTTCAGCAGCGAAGCTGGGTAAAACCCTATTGTATTGGTTAGCGTTGATTATTACGGTTCAGCAGCGAAGCTGGGTAAAACCCTATTGTATTGGTTAGCGCTGATTATTACGGTTCAGCAGCGAAGCTGGGTAAAACCCTATTGTATTGGTTAGCGCTGATTATTACGGTTCAGCAGCGTGGCACAGTGGGCCCATAGCTGAAGGAACAGTATTATACAGAGCCATGATCACATGGAACTCCCTTCACAGTATTATACAGAGCCATGATCACATGGAACTCAATTCACAGTATTATACAGAGCCATGATCACATGGAACTCAATTCACAGTTTTATACAGAGCCATGTGTAATGTGCTCCTCTCTCTCCATCTCTATATCTGTTAGCTCTGTAATGTGCTCCTCTCTCTCCATCTCTATATCTGTTAGCTCTGTAATGTGCTCCTCTCTCTCCATCTCTATATCTGTTAGCTCTGTAATGTGCTCCTCTCTCTCCATCTCTATATCTGTTAGCTCTGTAATGTGCTCCTCTCTCTCCATCTCTATATCTGTTAGCTCTGTAATGTGCTCCTCTCTCTCCATCTCTATATCTGTTAGCTCTGTAATGTGCTCCTCTCTCTCCATCTCTATATCTGTTAGCTCTGTAATCTGCTCCTCTCTCTCCATCTCTATATCTGTTAGCTCTGTAATCTGCTCCTCTCTCTCCATCTCTGAAGCTATATCTGTTGCACCTGCTATTTACTTCCGTCAGAAATTGCCGTTAAAAGTGTCTGCCTTGCTTTGTGTACATGCTACAGCACCCCAGGAAGAGAGATGTTCTATGTTTCAACTCTTTATTCAGTGTGTTAGTGTCTTTCTCTCTCTCACCCACTGTTACCATTAATTACAAGGTGGTTCTCTTACATTCTTCCTTTGATCCAGAGATGAACAATGGTCCTGCAACAGGACCAGTCAGGGGAGTGACTCTGTCTCTTCTTCTCTCCAGATACCAGTCAGGGGAGGGACTCTGTCTCTTCTTCTCTCCAGATACCAGTCAGGGGAATAACTCTGTCTCTTCTTCTCTCCAGATACCAGTCAGGGGAGTGACTCTGTCTCTTCTTCTCTCCAGATACCAGTCAGGGGAGTGACTGTCTCTTCTTCTCTCCAGATACCAGTCAGGGGAGGGACTCTGTCTCTTCTTCTCTCCAGATACCAGTCAGGGGAATAACTCTGTCTCTTCTTCTCTCCAGATACCAGTCAGGGGAGTGACTCTGTCTCTTCTTCTCTCCAGATACCAGTCAGGGGAGTGACTCTGTCTCTTCTTCTCTCCAGATACCAGTCAGGGGAGTGACTCTGTCTCTTCTTCTCTCCAGATACCAGTCAGGGAGTGACTCTGCCTCTTCTTCTCTCCAGATACCAGTCAGGGGAGGGACTCTGTCTCTTCTTCTCTCCAGATACCAGTCAGGGGAATAACTCTGTCTCTTCTTCTCTCCAGATACCAGTCAGGGGAGTGACTCTGTCTCTTCTTCTCTCCAGATACCAGTCAGGGGAGTGACTCTGTCTCTTCTTCTCTCCAGATACCAGTCAGGGGAGTGACTCTGTCTCTTCTTCTCTCCAGATACCAGTCAGGGGAGTGACTCTGTCTCTTCTTCTCTCCAGATACCAGTCAGGGGAGTGACTCTGTCTCTTCTTCTCTCCAGATACCAGTCAGGGGAGTGACTCTGTCTCTTCTTCTCTCCAGATACCAGTCAGGGGAGGGACTCTGTCTCTTCTTCTCTCCAGATACCAGTCAGGGGAGTGACTCTGTCTCTTCTTCTCTCCAGATACCAGTCAGGGGAGTGACTCTGTCTCTTCTTCTCTCCAGATACCAGTCAGGGGAGGGACTCTGTCTCTTCTTCTCTCCAGATACCAGTCAGGGGAATAACTCTGTCTCTTCTTCTCTCCAGATACCAGTCAGGGGAGTGACTCTGTCTCTTCTTCTCTCCAGATACCAGTCAGGGGAGTAACTCTGTCTCTTCTTCTCTCCAGATACCAGTCAGGGGAGGGACTCTGTCTCTTCTTCTCTCCAGATACCAGTCAGGGGAGTAACTCTGTCTCTTCTTCTCTCCAGATACCAGTCAGGGGAGTGACTCTGTCTCTTCTTCTCTCCAGATACCAGTCAGGGGAGGGACTCTGTCTCTTCTTCTCTCCAGATACCAGTCAGGGGAATAACTCTGTCTCTTCTTCTCTCCAGATACCAGTCAGGGGAGTGACTCTGTCTCTTCTTCTCTCCAGATACCAGTCAGGGGAGTGACTCTGTCTCTTCTTCTCTCCAGATACCAGTCAGGGGAGTGACTCTGTCTCTTCTTCTCTCCAGATACCAGTCAGGGGAGGGACTCTGTCTCTTCTTCTCTCCAGATACCAGTCAGGGGAGTAACTCTGTCTCTTCTTCTCTCCAGATACCAGTCAGGGGAGTGACTCTGTCTCTTCTTCTCTCCAGATAGTGACGCGTGGTTGTGAGACATCTGAGATGACGCTGCGTCGGAACGCACTGTGCCAGCTGGGTTTCCACGTCAACTTCGAGGGCATCGTGGCCGACGTCGAGGCCTTCGGGTTCGCTTGGAAGGCGGGGCTTCGCCAGGGTAGCCGGTTGGTGGAGATCTGTAAGGTTGCCGTAGCAACGCTGACCCACGAACAGATGATCGACCTGCTGAGGACCTCCACCACCGTCAAGGTGGTCATCATCCAGCCTCATGACGATGGAGCACCACGCAGGTAACTTTTAACCCCTGACCCCTAACCTTACATCACTAACTCTTAACATTGACCTCTGCTGACCCCTTATACTCTACCCTCTCCTCCCCCAATGACTCATTGGAACTAAATGTGCTTCTCTTTTGACTTGAATGCAGAACAGTCTGAGTCTGAGGGTACTGTCCATGCTGCAACAGAAAGCACAATGGCATACTATATCTGTGTTGTAGGAGACAGAAGGAGAGGTCCATCTGTGTTATAGGAGACAGAAGGAGAGGTCCATCTGTGTTATAGGAGACAGAAGGAGAGGTCCATCTGTGTTATAGGAGACAGAAGGAGAGGACAGAAGGAGAGATCCATCTGTGTAATAGGAGACAGAAGGAGAGATCCATCTGTGTTGTGTTATAGGAGACAGAAGGAGAGGTCCATCTGTGTTGTGTTATAGGAGACAGAAGGAGAGATCCATCTGTGTTATAGGAGACAGAAGGAGAGGTCCATCTGTGTTATAGGAGACAGAAGGAGAGATCCATCTGTGTTATAGGAGACAGAAGGAGAGATCCATCTGTGTTATAGGAGACAGAAGGAGAGGTCCATCTGTGTTATAGGAGACAGAAGGAGAGGTCCATCTGTGTTATAGGAGACAGAAGGAGAGGTCCATCTGTGTTATAGGAGACAGAAGGAGAGGTCCATCTGTGTTATAGGAGACAGAAGGAGAGTTCCATCTGTGTTATAGGAGACAGAAGGAGAGGTCCATCTGTGTTATAGGAGACAGAAGGAGAGGTCCATCTGTGTTATAGGAGACAGAAGGAGAGATCCATCTGTGTTATAGGAGACAGAAGGAGAGGTCCATCTGTGTTATAGGAGACAGAAGGAGAGGTCCATCTGTGTTATAGGAGACAGAAGGAGAGTTCCATCTGTGGTGTGTTATAGGAGACAGAAGGAGAGGTCCATCTGTGTTGTGTTATAGGAGACAGAAGGAGAGGTCCATCTGTGTTGTGTTATAGGAGACAGAAGGAGAGGTCCATCTGTGTTATAGGAGACAGAAGGAGAGGTCCATCTGTGTTATAGGAGACAGAAGGAGAGATCCATCTGTGTTATAGGAGACAGAAGGAGAGGTCCATCTGTGTTATAGGAGACAGAAGGAGAGATCCATCTGTGTTATAGGAGACAGAAGGAGAGGTCCATCTGTGTTATAGGAGACAGAAGGAGAGGTCCATCTGTGTTATAGGAGACAGAAGGAGAGGTCCATCTGTGTTATAGGAGACAGAAGGAGAGGTCCATCTGTGTTATAGGAGACAGAAGGAGAGTTCCATCTGTGTTATAGGAGACAGAAGGAGAGGTCCATCTGTGTTATAGGAGACAGAAGGAGAGGTCCATCTGTGTTATAGGAGACAGAAGGAGAGTTCCATCTGTGTTATAGGAGACAGAAGGAGAGATCCATCTGTGTTATAGGAGACAGAAGGAGAGATCCATCTGTGTTATAGGAGACAGAAGGAGAGGTCCATCTGTGTTATAGGAGACAGAAGGAGAGGACAGAAGGAGAGGTCCATCTGTGTTATAGGAGACAGAAGGAGAGATCCATCTGTGTTATAGGAGACAGAAGGAGAGATCCATCTGTGTTATAGGAGACAGAAGGAGAGGTCCATCTGTGTTTTGTTATAGGAGACAGAAGGAGAGATCCATCTGTGTTATAGGAGACAGAAGGAGAGGTCCATCTGTGTTATAGGAGACAGAAGGAGAGATCCATCTGTGTTATAGGAGACAGAAGGAGAGATCCATCTGTGTTATAGGAGACAGAAGGAGAGGTCTATCTGTGTTGTGTTATAGGAGACAGAAGGAGAGGTCTATCTGTGTTGTGTTATAGGAGACAGAAGGAGAGATCCATCTGTGTTATAGGAGACAGAAGGAGAGGTCCATCTGTGTTATAGGAGACAGAAGGAGAGGTCCATCTGTGTTATAGGAGACAGAAGGAGAGGTCCATCTGTGTTATAGGAGACAGAAGGAGAGGTCCATCTGTGTTATAGGAGACAGAAGGAGAGATCCATCTGTGTTATAGGAGACAGAAGGAGAGGTCCATCTGTGTTATAGGAGACAGAAGGAGAGATCCATCTGTGTTGTGTTATAGGAGACAGAAGGAGAGGTCCATCTGTGTTATAAGAGACAGAAGGAGAGATCCATATGTGTTATAGGAGACAGAAGGAGAGATCCATCTGTGTTGTGTTATAGGAGACAGAAGGAGAGGTCCATCTGTGTTATAGGAGACAGAAGGAGAGATCCATCTGTGTTATAGGAGACAGAAGGAGAGGTCCATCTGTGTTGTGTTATAGGAGACAGAAGGAGAGATCCATCTGTGTTATAGGAGACAGAAGGAGAGATCCATCTGTGTTATAGGAGACAGAAGGAGAGATCCATCTGTGTTATAGGAGACAGAAGGAGAGATCCATCTGTGTAATAGGAGACAGAAGGAGAGATCCATCTGTGTTGTGTTATAGGAGACAGAAGGAGAGGTCCATCTGTGTTATAGGAGACAGAAGGAGAGATCCATCTGTGTTATAGGAGACAGAAGGAGAGGTCCATCTGTGTTATAGGAGACAGAAGGAGAGGTCCATCTGTGTTATAGGAGACAGAAGGAGAGATCCATCTGTGTTATAGGAGACAGAAGGAGAGATCCATCTGTGTTATAGGAGACAGAAGGAGAGGTCCATCTGTGTTATAGGAGACAGAAGGAGAGATCCATCTGTGTTGTGTTATAGGAGACAGAAGGAGAGATCCATCTGTGTTATAGGAGACAGAAGGAGAGGTCCATCTGTGTTATAGGAGACAGAAGGAGAGGTCTATCTGTGTTATAGGAGACAGAAGGAGAGGTCCATCTGTGTTATAGGAGACAGAAGGAGAGATCCATCTGTGTTGTGTTATAGGAGACAGAAGGAGAGATCCATCTGTGTTATAGGAGACAGAAGGAGAGGTCCATCTGTGTTATAGGAGACAGAAGGAGAGATCCATCTGTGTTGTAGGAGACAGAAGGAGAGGTCCATCTGTGTTGTGTTATAGGAAACAGACAATCACCGCCCGTGATTGTCTGCTAGGGACGCCGGGACACCGCCCGTGTTTGTCTGCTTAGGGACGCCGGGACACCGCCCGTGTTTGTCTGCTTAGGGACGCCGGGACACTGCCCGTGTTTGTCTGCTTAGGGACACCGGGACACCGCCCGTGTTTGTCTGCTTAGGGACACCGGGACACCGCCCATGTTTGTCTGCTTAGGGACGCCGGGACACCGCCCGTGATTGTCTGCTAGGGACGCCGGGACACCGCCCGTGTTTGTCTGCTTAGTGACGCCGGGACACAGCCCGTGTTTGTCTGCTTAGGGACGCCGGGACACCCCCCGTGTTTGTCTCCTTAGGGACGCCGGGACACCGCCCGTGTTTGTCTGCTTAGGGACGCCGGGACACCGCCCGTGTTTGTCTCCTTAGGGACGCCGGGACACCGCCCGTGTTTGTCTCCTTAGGGACGCCGGGACACCGCCCGTGTTTGTCTGCTTAGGGACGCCGGGACACCGCCCGTGATTGTCTGCTAGGGACGCCGGGACACCGCCCGTGTTTGTCTGCTTAGGGACACCGGGACACCGCCCGTGTTTGTCTGCTTAGGGACGTCGGGACACCGCCCGTGTTTGTCTGCTTAGGGACACCGGGACACCGCCCGTGTTTGTCTGCTTAGGGACGCCGGGACACCGCCCGTGTTTGTCTGTTGAGTTTTATAAACACTACCAGTTATATACACACTCCACAGTGATCTCCAGAGTAGTTAGTTGTAATAGAACAGAGGAGAAATGTCTCCTCTCCCAGTGATCTCCAGAGTAGTTAGTTGTAATAGAACAGAGGAGAAATGTCTCCTCTCCCAGTGATCTCCAGAGTAGTTAGTTGTAATAGAACAGAGGAGAAATGTCTCCTCTCCCAGTGATCTCCAGAGTAGTTAGTTGTAATAGAACAGAGGAGAAATGTCTCCTCTCCCAGTGATCTCCAGAGTAGTTAGCTGTAATAGAACAGAGGAGAAATGTCTCCTCTCCCAGTGATCTCCAGAGTAGTTAGTTGTAATAGAACAGAGGAGAAATGTCTCCTCTCCCAGTGATCTCCAGAGTAGTTAGCTGTAATAGAACAGAGGAGAAATGTCTCCTCTCCCAGTGATCTCCAGAGTAGTTAGCTGTAATAGAACAGAGGAGAAATGTCTCCTCTCCCAGTGATCTCCAGAGTAGTTAGCTGTAATAGAACAGAGGAGAAATGTCTCCTCTCCCAGTGATCTCCAGAGTAGTTAGCTGTAATAGAACAGAGGAGAAATGTCTCCTCTCCCAGTGATCTCCAGAGTAGTTAGCTGTAATAGAACAGAGGAGAAATGTCTCCTCTCCCAGTGATCTCCAGACTAGTTAGTTGTAATAGAACAGAGGAGAAATGTCTCCTCTCCCAGTGATCTCCAGAGTAGTTAGCTGTAATAGAACAGAGGAGAAATGTCTCCTCTCCCAGTGATCTCCAGACTAGTTAGTTGTAATAGAACAGAGGAGAAATGTCTCCTCTCCCAGTGATCTCCAGAGTAGTTAGCTGTAATAGAACAGAGGGGAAATGTCTCCTCTCCCAGTGATCTCCAGAGTAGTTAGCTGTAATAGAACAGAGGAGAAATGTCTCCTCTCCCAGTGATCTCCAGAGTAGTTAGCTGTAATAGAACAGAGGAGAAATGTCTCCTCTCCAAGTGATCTCCAGAGTAGTTAGCTGTAATAGAACAGAGGGGAAATGTCTCCTCTCCCAGTGATCTCCAGAGTAGTTAGCTGTAATAGATCAGAGGAGAAATGTCTCCTCTCCAAGTGATCTCCAGAGTAGTTAGCTGTAATAGAACAGAGGGGAAATGTCTCCTCTCCCAGTGATCTCCAGAGTAGTTAGTTGTAATAGAACAGAGGAGAAATGTCTCCTCTCCCAGTGATCTCCAGAGTAGTTAGCTGTAATAGAACAGAGGAGAAATGTCTCCTCTCCCAGTGATCTCCAGAGTAGTTAGCTGTAATAGAACAGAGGAGAAATGTCTCCTCTCCCAGTGATCTCCAGAGTAGTTAGCTGTAATAGAACAGAGGAGAAATGTCTCCTCTCCCAGTGATCTCCAGAGTAGTTAGTTGTAATAGAACAGAGGAGAAATGTCTCCTCTCCCAGTGATCTCCAGAGTAGTTAGCTGTAATAGAACAGAGGAGAAATGTCTCCTCTCCCAGTGATCTCCAGAGTAGTTAGTTGTAATAGAACAGAGGGGAAATGTCTCCTCTCCCAGTGATCTCCAGAGTAGTTAGCTGTAATAGAACAGAGGGGAAATGTCTCCTCTCCCAGTGATCTCCAGAGTAGTTAGCTGTAATAGAACAGAGGAGAAATGTCTCCTCTCCCAGTGATCTCCAGAGTAGTTAGCTGTAATAGAACAGAGGGGAAATGTCTCCTCTCCCAGTGATCTCCAGAGTAGTTAGCTGTAATAGAACAGAGGAGAAATGTCTCCTCTCCCAGTGATCTCCAGAGTAGTTAGCTGTAATAGAACAGAGGAGAAATGTCTCCTCTCCCAGTGATCTCCAGAGTAGTTAGCTGTAATAGAACAGAGGAGAAATGTCTCCTCTCCCAGTGATCTCCAGAGTAGTTAGCTGTAATAGAACAGAGGAGAAATGTCTCCTCTCCCAGTGATCTCCAGAGTAGTTAGCTGTAATAGAACAGAGGAGAAATGTCTCCTCTCCCAGTGATCTCCAGAGTAGTTAGCTGTAATAGAACAGAGGAGAAATGTCTCCTCTCCCAGTGATCTCCAGAGTAGTTAGTTGTAATAGAACAGAGGAGAAATGTCTCCTCTCCCAGTGATCTCCAGAGTAGTTAGTTGTAATAGAACAGAGGAGAAATGTCTCCTCTCCCAGTGATCTCCAGAGTAGTTAGCTGTAATAGAACAGAGGAGAAATGTCTCCTCTCCCAGTGATCTCCAGAGTAGTTAGTTGTAATAGAACAGAGGAGAAATGTCTCCTCTCCCAGTGATCTCCAGAGTAGTTAGCTGTAATAGAACAGAGGAGAAATGTCTCCTCTCCCAGTGATCTCCAGAGTAGTTAGCTGTAATAGAACAGAGGAGAAATGTCTCCTCTCCCAGTGATCTCCAGAGTAGTTAGTTGTAATAGAACAGAGGAGAAATGTCTCCTCTCCCAGTGATCTCCAGAGTAGTTAGTTGTAATAGAACAGAGGAGAAATGTCTCCTCTCCCAGTGGTCTCCAGAGTAGTTAGCTGTAATAGAACAGAGGAGAAATGTCTCCTCTCCCAGTGATCTCCAGAGTAGTTAGCTGTAATAGAACAGAGGGGAAATGTCTCCTCTCCCAGTGATCTCCAGAGTAGTTAGCTGTAATAGAACAGAGGAGAAATGTCTCCTCTCCCAGTGATCTCCAGAGTAGTTAGCTGTAATAGAACAGAGGAGAAATGTCTCCTCTCCCAGTGATCTCCAGAGTAGTTAGTTGTAATAGAACAGAGGAGAAATGTCTCCTCTCCCAGTGATCTCCAGAGTAGTTAGTTGTAATAGAACAGAGGAGAAATGTCTCCTCTCCCAGTGATCTCCAGAGTAGTTAGTTGTAATAGAACAGAGGAGAAATGTCTCCTCTCCCAGTGATCTCCAGAGTAGTTAGTTGTAATAGAACAGAGGAGAAATGTCTCCTCTCCCAGTGATCTCCAGAGTAGTTAGTTGTAATAGAACAGAGGAGAAATGTCTCCTCTCCCAGTGATCTCCAGAGTAGTTAGTTGTAATAGAACAGAGGAGAAATGTCTCCTCTCCCAGTGATCTCCAGAGTAGTTAGTTGTAATAGAACAGAGGAGAAATGTCTCCTCTCCCAGTGATCTCCAGAGTAGTTAGCTGTAATAGAACAGAGGAGAAATGTCTCCTCTCCCAGTGATCTCCAGAGTAGTTAGCTGTAATAGAACAGAGGAGAAATGTCTCCTCTCCCAGTGATCTCCAGAGTAGTTAGCTGTAATAGAACAGAGGAGAAATGTCTCCTCTCCCAGTGATCTCCAGACTAGTTAGTTGTAATAGAACAGAGGAGAAATGTCTCCTCTCCCAGTGATCTCCAGAGTAGTTAGCTGTAATAGAACAGAGGAGAAATGTCTCCTCTCCCAGTGATCTCCAGACTAGTTAGTTGTAATAGAACAGAGGAGAAATGTCTCCTCTCCCAGTGATCTCCAGAGTAGTTAGCTGTAATAGAACAGAGGGGAAATGTCTCCTCTCCCAGTGATCTCCAGAGTAGTTAGCTGTAATAGAACAGAGGAGAAATGTCTCCTCTCCCAGTGATCTCCAGAGTAGTTAGCTGTAATAGAACAGAGGAGAAATGTCTCCTCTCCAAGTGATCTCCAGAGTAGTTAGCTGTAATAGAACAGAGGGGAAATGTCTCCTCTCCCAGTGATCTCCAGAGTAGTTAGCTGTAATAGAACAGAGGAGAAATGTCTCCTCTCCAAGTGATCTCCAGAGTAGTTAGCTGTAATAGAACAGAGGGGAAATGTCTCCTCTCCCAGTGATCTCCAGAGTAGTTAGTTGTAATAGAACAGAGGAGAAATGTCTCCTCTCCCAGTGATCTCCAGAGTAGTTAGCTGTAATAGAACAGAGGAGAAATGTCTCCTCTCCCAGTGATCTCCAGAGTAGTTAGCTGTAATAGAACAGAGGAGAAATGTCTCCTCTCCCAGTGATCTCCAGAGTAGTTAGCTGTAATAGAACAGAGGAGAAATGTCTCCTCTCCCAGTGATCTCCAGAGTAGTTAGTTGTAATAGAACAGAGGAGAAATGTCTCCTCTCCCAGTGATCTCCAGAGTAGTTAGCTGTAATAGAACAGAGGAGAAATGTCTCCTCTCCCAGTGATCTCCAGAGTAGTTAGTTGTAATAGAACAGAGGAGAAATGTCTCCTCTCCCAGTGATCTCCAGAGTAGTTAGCTGTAATAGAACAGAGGGGAAATGTCTCCTCTCCCAGTGATCTCCAGAGTAGTTAGCTGTAATAGAACAGAGGAGAAATGTCTCCTCTCCCAGTGATCTCCAGAGTAGTTAGCTGTAATAGAACAGAGGAGAAATGTCTCCTCTCCCAGTGATCTCCAGAGTAGTTAGCTGTAATAGAACAGAGGAGAAATGTCTCCTCTCCCAGTGATCTCCAGAGTAGTTAGCTGTAATAGAACAGAGGAGAAATGTCTCCTCTCCCAGTGATCTCCAGAGTAGTTAGCTGTAATAGAACAGAGGAGAAATGTCTCCTCTCCCAGTGATCTCCAGAGTAGTTAGCTGTAATAGAACAGAGGAGAAATGTCTCCTCTCCCAGTGATCTCCAGAGTAGTTAGCTGTAATAGAACAGAGGAGAAATGTCTCCTCTCCCAGTGATCTCCAGAGTAGTTAGCTGTAATAGAACAGAGGAGAAATGTCTCCTCTCCCAGTGATCTCCAGAGTAGTTAGTTGTAATAGAACAGAGGAGAAATGTCTCCTCTCCCAGTGATCTCCAGAGTAGTTAGTTGTAATAGAACAGAGGAGAAATGTCTCCTCTCCCAGTGATCTCCAGAGTAGTTAGCTGTAATAGAACAGAGGAGAAATGTCTCCTCTCCCAGTGATCTCCAGAGTAGTTAGTTGTAATAGAACAGAGGAGAAATGTCTCCTCTCCCAGTGATCTCCAGAGTAGTTAGCTGTAATAGAACAGAGGAGAAATGTCTCCTCTCCCAGTGATCTCCAGAGTAGTTAGCTGTAATAGAACAGAGGAGAAATGTCTCCTCTCCCAGTGATCTCCAGAGTAGTTAGTTGTAATAGAACAGAGGAGAAATGTCTCCTCTCCCAGTGATCTCCAGAGTAGTTAGTTGTAATAGAACAGAGGAGAAATGTCTCCTCTCCCAGTGATCTCCAGAGTAGTTAGCTGTAATAGAACAGAGGAGAAATGTCTCCTCTCCCAGTGATCTCCAGAGTAGTTAGCTGTAATAGAACAGAGGGGAAATGTCTCCTCTCCCAGTGATCTCCAGAGTAGTTAGCTGTAATAGAACAGAGGAGAAATGTCTCCTCTCCCAGTGATCTCCAGAGTAGTTAGCTGTAATAGAACAGAGGGGAAATGTCTCCTCTCCCAGTGATCTCCAGAGTAGTTAGTTGTAATAGAACAGAGGAGAAATGTCTCCTCTCCCAGTGATCTCCAGAGTAGTTAGCTGTAATAGAACAGAGGAGAAATGTCTCCTCTCCCAGTGATCTCCAGAGTAGTTAGCTGTAATAGAACAGAGGAGAAATGTCTCCTCTCCCAGTGATCTCCAGAGTAGTTAGCTGTAATAGAACAGAGGAGAAATGTCTCCTCTCCCAGTGATCTCCAGAGTAGTTAGCTGTAATAGAACAGAGGAGAAATGTCTCCTCTCCCAGTGATCTCCAGAGTAGTTAGCTGTAATAGAACAGAGGAGAAATGTCTCCTCTCCCAGTGATCTCCAGAGTAGTTAGCTGTAATAGAACAGAGGAGAAATGTCTCCTCTCCCAGTGATCTCCAGAGTAGTTAGCTGTAATAGAACAGAGGAGAAATGTCTCCTCTCCCAGTGATCTCCAGAGTAGTTAGTTGTAATAGAACAGAGGAGAAATGTCTCCTCTCCCAGTGATCTCCAGAGTAGTTAGCTGTAATAGAACAGAGGAGAAATGTCTCCTCTCCCAGTGATCTCCAGAGTAGTTAGTTGTAATAGAACAGAGGAGAAATGTCTCCTCTCCCAGTGATCTCCAGAGTAGTTAGCTGTAATAGAACAGAGGAGAAATGTCTCCTCTCCCAGTGATCTCCAGAGTAGTTAGCTGTAATAGAACAGAGGAGAAATGTCTCCTCTCCCAGTGATCTCCAGAGTAGTTAGCTGTAATAGAACAGAGGGGAAATGTCTCCTCTCCCAGTGATCTCCAGAGTAGTTAGCTGTAATAGAACAGAGGAGAAATGTCTCCTCTCCCAGTGATCTCCAGAGTAGTTAGCTGTAATAGAACAGAGGAGAAATGTCTCCTCTCCCAGTGATCTCCAGAGTAGTTAGTTGTAATAGAACAGAGGAGAAATGTCTCCTCTCCCAGTGATCTCCAGAGTAGTTAGCTGTAATAGAACAGAGGAGAAATGTCTCCTCTCCCAGTGATCTCCAGAGTAGTTAGCTGTAATAGAACAGAGGAGAAATGTCTCCTCTCCCAGTGATCTCCAGAGTAGTTAGCTGTAATAGAACAGAGGAGAAATGTCTCCTCTCCCAGTGATCTCCAGAGTAGTTAGTTGTAATAGAACAGAGGAGAAATGTCTCCTCTCCCAGTGATCTCCAGAGTAGTTAGCTGTAATAGAACAGAGGAGAAATGTCTCCTCTCCCAGTGATCTCCAGAGTAGTTAGCTGTAATAGAACAGAGGAGAAATGTCTCCTCTCCCAGTGATCTCCAGAGTAGTTAGCTGTAATAGAACAGAGGAGAAATGTCTCCTCTCCCAGTGATCTCCAGAGTAGTTAGCTGTAATAGAACAGAGGAGAAATGTCTCCTCTCCAAGTGATCTCCAGAGTAGTTAGCTGTAATAGAACAGAGGAGAAATGTCTCCTCTCCCAGTGATCTCCAGAGTAGTTAGCTGTAATAGAACAGAGGAGAAATGTCTCCTCTCCCAGTGATCTCCAGAGTAGTTAGCTGTAATAGAACAGAGGAGAAATGTCTCCTCTCCCAGTGATCTCCAGAGTAGTTAGTTGTAATAGAACAGAGGAGAAATGTCTCCTCTCCCAGTGATCTCCAGAGTAGTTAGCTGTAATAGAACAGAGGAGAAATGTCTCCTCTCCCAGTGATCTCCAGAGTAGTTAGCTGTAATAGAACAGAGGAGAAATGTCTCCTCTCCCAGTGATCTCCAGAGTAGTTAGCTGTAATAGAACAGAGGAGAAATGTCTCCTCTCCCAGTGATCTCCAGAGTAGTTAGCTGTAATAGAACAGAGGAGAAATGTCTCCTCTCCCAGTGATCTCCAGAGTAGTTAGCTGTAATAGAACAGAGGAGAAATGTCTCCTCTCCCAGTGATCTCCAGAGTAGTTAGTTGTAATAGAACAGAGGAGAAATGTCTCCTCTCCCAGTGATCTCCAGAGTAGTTAGCTGTAATAGAACAGAGGAGAAATGTCTCCTCTCCCAGTGATCTCCAGAGTAGTTAGCTGTAATAGAACAGAGGAGAAATGTCTCCTCTCCCAGTGATCTCCAGAGTAGTTAGTTGTAATAGAACAGAGGAGAAATGTCTCCTCTCCAAGTGATCTCCAGAGTAGTTAGTTGTAATAGAACAGAGGAGAAATGTCTCCTCTCCAAGTGATCTCCAGAGTAGTTAGCTGTAATAGAACAGAGGAGAAATGTCTCCTCTCCCAGTGATCTCCAGAGTAGTTAGTTGTAATAGAACAGAGGAGAAATGTCTCCTCTCCCAGTGATCTCCAGAGTAGTTAGTTGTAATAGAACAGAGGAGAAATGTCTCCTCTCCCAGTGATCTCCAGAGTAGTTAGTTGTAATAGAACAGAGGAGAAATGTCTCCTCTCCCAGTGATCTCCAGAGTAGTTAGTTGTAATAGAACAGAGGAGAAATGTCTCCTCTCCCAGTGATCTCCAGAGTAGTTAGTTGTAATAGAACAGAGGAGAAATGTCTCCTCTCCCAGTGATCTCCAGAGTAGTTAGCTGTAATAGAACAGAGGAGAAATGTCTCCTCTCCCAGTGATCTCCAGAGTAGTTAGCTGTAATAGAACAGAGGAGAAATGTCTCCTCTCCCAGTGATCTCCAGAGTAGTTAGCTGTAATAGAACAGAGGAGAAATGTCTCCTCTCCCAGTGATCTCCAGAGTAGTTAGCTGTAATAGAACAGAGGAGAAATGTCTCCTCTCCCAGTGATCTCCAGAGTAGTTAGCTGTAATAGAACAGAGGAGAAATGTCTCCTCTCCCAGTGATCTCCAGAGTAGTTAGCTGTAATAGAACAGAGGAGAAATGTCTCCTCTCCCAGTGATCTCCAGAGTAGTTAGTTGTAATAGAACAGAGGAGAAATGTCTCCTCTCCAAGTGATCTCCAGAGTAGTTAGCTGTAATAGAACAGAGGAGAAATGTCTCCTCTCCCAGTGATCTCCAGAGTAGTTAGCTGTAATAGAACAGAGGAGAAATGTCTCCTCTCCCAGTGATCTCCAGAGTAGTTAGCTGTAATAGAACAGAGGAGAAATGTCTCCTCTCCCAGTGATCTCCAGAGTAGTTAGCTGTAATAGAACAGAGGAGAAATGTCTCCTCTCCCAGTGATCTCCAGAGTAGTTAGCTGTAATAGAACAGAGGAGAAATGTCTCCTCTCCCAGTGATCTCCAGAGTAGTTAGCTGTAATAGAACAGAGGAGAAATGTCTCCTCTCCCAGTGATCTCCAGAGTAGTTAGCTGTAATAGAACAGAGGAGAAATGTCTCCTCTCCCAGTGATCTCCAGAGTAGTTAGCTGTAATAGAACAGAGGAGAAATGTCTCCTCTCCCAGTGATCTCCAGAGTAGTTAGCTGTAATAGAACAGAGGAGAAATGTCTCCTCTCCCAGTGATCTCCAGAGTAGTTAGCTGTAATAGAACAGAGGAGAAATGTCTCCTCTCCCAGTGATCTCCAGAGTAGTTAGCTGTAATAGAACAGAGGAGAAATGTCTCCTCTCCCAGTGATCTCCAGAGTAGTTAGCTGTAATAGAACAGAGGAGAAATGTCTCCTCTCCCAGTGATCTCCAGAGTAGTTAGTTGTAATAGAACAGAGGAGAAATGTCTCCTCTCCAAGTGATCTCCAGAGTAGTTAGTTGTAATAGAACAGAGGAGAAATGTCTCCTCTCCAAGTGATCTCCAGAGTAGTTAGCTGTAATAGAACAGAGTAGAAATGTCTCCTCTCACAGTGATCTCCAGAGTAGTTAGTTGTAATAGAACAGAGGAGAAATGTCTCCTCTCCCAGTGATCTCCAGACTAGTTAGTTGTAATAGAACAGAGGAGAAATGTCTCCTCTCCCAGTGATCTCCAGACTAGTTAGTTGTAATAGAACAGAGGAGAAATGTCTCCTCTCCCAGTGATCTCCAGAGTAGTTAGTTGTAATACAACAGAGGAGAAATGTCTCCTCTCCCAGTGATCTCCAGACTAGTTAGTTGTAATAGAACAGAGGAGAAATGTCTCCTCTCCCAGTGATCTCCAGAGTAGTTAGCTGTAATAGAACAGAGGAGAAATGTCTCCTCTCCCAGTGATCTCCAGAGTAGTTAGCTGTAATAGAACAGAGGGGAAATGTCTCCTCTCCCAGTGATCTCCAGAGTAGTTAGTTGTAATAGAACAGAGGAGAAATGTCTCCTCTCCCAGTGATCTCCAGAGTAGTTAGCTGTAATAGAACAGAGGAGAAATGTCTCCTCTCCCAGTGATCTCCAGAGTAGTTAGCTGTAATAGAACAGAGGAGAAATGTCTCCTCTCCCAGTGATCTCCAGAGTAGTTAGTTGTAATAGAACAGAGGAGAAATGTCTCCTCTCCCAGTGATCTCCAGAGTAGTTAGCTGTAATAGAACAGAGGAGAAATGTCTCCTCTCCCAGTGATCTCCAGAGTAGTTAGTTGTAATAGAACAGAGGAGAAATGTCTCCTCTCCCAGTGATCTCCAGAGTAGTTAGCTGTAATAGAACAGAGGAGAAATGTCTCCTCTCCCAGTGATCTCCAGAGTAGTTAGTTGTAATAGAACAGAGGAGAAATGTCTCCTCTCCAAGTGATCTCCAGAGTAGTTAGCTGTAATAGAACAGAGGAGAAATGTCTCCTCTCCCAGTGATCTCCAGAGTAGTTAGTTGTAATAGAACAGAGGAGAAATGTCTCCTCTCCCAGTGATCTCCAGAGTAGTTAGTTGTAATAGAACAGAGGAGAAATGTCTCCTCTCCCAGTGATCTCCAGAGTAGTTAGCTGTAATAGAACAGAGGAGAAATGTCTCCTCTCCCAGTGATCTCCAGAGTAGTTAGTTGTAATAGAACAGAGGAGAAATGTCTCCTCTCCCAGTGATCTCCAGAGTAGTTAGTTGTAATAGAACAGAGGAGAAATGTCTCCTCTCCAAGTGATCTCCAGAGTAGTTAGCTGTAATAGAACAGAGGGGAAATGTCTCCTCTCCCAGTGATCTCCAGAGTAGTTAGCTGTAATAGAACAGAGGAGAAATGTCTCCTCTCCCAGTGATCTCCAGAGTAGTTAGCTGTAATAGAACAGAGGAGAAATGTCTCCTCTCCCAGTGATCTCCAGAGTAGTTAGCTGTAATAGAACAGAGGAGAAATGTCTCCTCTCCCAGTGATCTCCAGAGTAGTTAGTTGTAATAGAACAGAGGAGAAATGTCTCCTCTCCCAGTGATCTCCAGAGTAGTTAGTTGTAATAGAACAGAGGAGAAATGTCTCCTCTCCCAGTGATCTCCAGAGTAGTTAGCTGTAATAGAACAGAGGAGAAATGTCTCCTCTCCCAGTGATCTCCAGAGTAGTTAGCTGTAATAGAACAGAGGAGAAATGTCTCCTCTCCCAGTGATCTCCAGAGTAGTTAGCTGTAATAGAACAGAGGAGAAATGTCTCCTCTCCCAGTGATCTCCAGAGTAGTTAGTTGTAATAGAACAGAGGAGAAATGTCTCCTCTCCCAGTGATCTCCAGAGTAGTTAGCTGTAATAGAACAGAGGAGAAATGTCTCCTCTCCCAGTGATCTCCAGAGTAGTTAGCTGTAATAGAACAGAGGAGAAATGTCTCCTCTCCCAGTGATCTCCAGAGTAGTTAGCTGTAATAGAACAGAGGAGAAATGTCTCCTCTCCCAGTGATCTCCAGAGTAGTTAGCTGTAATAGAACAGAGGAGAAATGTCTCCTCTCCCAGTGATCTCCAGAGTAGTTAGCTGTAATAGAACAGAGGAGAAATGTCTCCTCTCCCAGTGATCTCCAGAGTAGTTAGTTGTAATAGAACAGAGGAGAAATGTCTCCTCTCCCAGTGATCTCCAGAGTAGTTAGCTGTAATAGAACAGAGGGGAAATGTCTCCTCTCCCAGTGATCTCCAGAGTAGTTAGTTGTAATAGAACAGAGGAGAAATGTCTCCTCTCCAAGTGATCTCCAGAGTAGTTAGCTGTAATAGAACAGAGGAGAAATGTCTCCTCTCCCAGTGATCTCCAGAGTAGTTAGTTGTAATAGAACAGAGGAGAAATGTCTCCTCTCCAAGTGATCTCCAGAGTAGTTAGCTGTAATAGAACAGAGGAGAAATGTCTCCTCTCCCAGTGATCTCCAGAGTAGTTAGCTGTAATAGAACAGAGGAGAAATGTCTCCTCTCCCAGTGATCTCCAGAGTAGTTAGCTGTAATAGAACAGAGGAGAAATGTCTCCTCTCCCAGTGATCTCCAGAGTAGTTAGTTGTAATAGAACAGAGGAGAAATGTCTCCTCTCCAAGTGATCTCCAGAGTAGTTAGTTGTAATAGAACAGAGGAGAAATGTCTCCTCTCCCAGTGATCTCCAGAGTAGTTAGCTGTAATAGAACAGAGGAGAAATGTCTCCTCTCCCAGTGATCTCCAGAGTAGTTAGTTGTAATAGAACAGAGGAGAAATGTCTCCTCTCCAAGTGATCTCCAGAGTAGTTAGTTGTAATAGAACAGAGGAGAAATGTCTCCTCTCCAAGTGATCTCCAGAGTAGTTAGCTGTAATAGAACAGAGGGGAAATGTCTCCTCTCCCAGTGATCTCCAGAGTAGTTAGCTGTAATAGAACAGAGGAGAAATGTCTCCTCTCCCAGTGATCTCCAGAGTAGTTAGCTGTAATAGAACAGAGGAGAAATGTCTCCTCTCCCAGTGATCTCCAGAGTAGTTAGCTGTAATAGAACAGAGGAGAAATGTCTCCTCTCCCAGTGATCTCCAGAGTAGTTAGTTGTAATAGAACAGAGGAGAAATGTCTCCTCTCCCAGTGATCTCCAGAGTAGTTAGCTGTAATAGAACAGAGGAGAAATGTCTCCTCTCCCAGTGATCTCCAGAGTAGTTAGCTGTAATAGAACAGAGGGGAAATGTCTCCTCTCCCAGTGATCTCCAGAGTAGTTAGCTGTAATAGAACAGAGGAGAAATGTCTCCTCTCCCAGTGATCTCCAGAGTAGTTAGCTGTAATAGAACAGAGGAGAAATGTCTCCTCTCCCAGTGATCTCCAGAGTAGTTAGTTGTAATAGAACAGAGGAGAAATGTCTCCTCTCCCAGTGATCTCCAGAGTAGTTAGCTGTAATAGAACAGAGGAGAAATGTCTCCTCACCCAGTGATCTCCAGAGTAGTTAGTTGTAATAGAACAGAGGAGAAATGTCTCCTCTCACAGTGATCTCCAGAGTAGTTAGCTGTAATAGAACAGAGGAGAAATGTCTCCTCTCCCAGTGATCTCCAGAGTAGTTAGCTGTAATAGAACAGAGGGGAAATGTCTCCTCTCCCAGTGATCTCCAGAGTAGTTAGCTGTAATAGAACAGAGGAGAAATGTCTCCTCTCCCAGTGATCTCCAGAGTAGTTAGCTGTAATAGAACAGAGGGGAAATGTCTCCTCTCCCAGTGATCTCCAGAGTAGTTAGCTGTAATAGAACAGAGGAGAAATGTCTCCTCTCCCAGTGATCTCCAGAGTAGTTAGCTGTAATAGAACAGAGGAGAAATGTCTCCTCTCCCAGTGATCTCCAGAGTAGTTAGCTGTAATAGAACAAAGGAGAAATGTCTCCTCTCCCAGTGGTCTCCAGAGTAGTTAGTTGTAATAGAACAGAGGAGAAATGTCTCCTCTCCCAGTGATCTCCAGAGTAGTTAGCTGTAATAGAACAGAGGGGAAATGTCTCCTCTCCCAGTGATCTCCAGAGTAGTTAGTTGTAATAGAACAGAGGAGAAATGTCTCCTCTCCAAGTGATCTCCAGAGTAGTTAGCTGTAATAGAACAGAGGAGAAATGTCTCCTCTCCCAGTGATCTCCAGAGTAGTTAGTTGTAATAAAACAGAGGAGAAATGTCTCCTCTCCAAGTGATCTCCAGAGTAGTTAGCTGTAATAGAACAGAGGAGAAATGTCTCCTCTCCCAGTGATCTCCAGAGTAGTTAGCTGTAATAGAACAGAGGGGAAATGTCTCCTCTCCCAGTGATCTCCAGAGTAGTTAGCTGTAATAGAACAGAGGAGAAATGTCTCCTCTCCCAGTGATCTCCAGAGTAGTTAGTTGTAATAGAACAGAGGAGAAATGTCTCCTCTCCAAGTGATCTCCAGAGTAGTTAGTTGTAATAGAACAGAGGAGAAATGTCTCCTCTCCCAGTGATCTCCAGAGTAGTTAGTTGTAATAGAACAGAGGAGAAATGTCTCCTCTCCAAGTGATCTCCAGAGTAGTTAGTTGTAATAGGACAGAGGAGAAATGTCTCCTCTCCCAGTGATCTCCAGAGTAGTTAGCTGTAATAGAACAGAGGAGAAATGTCTCCTCTCCCAGTGATCTCCAGAGTAGTTAGCTGTAATACAAAAGAGGGGAAATGTCTCCTCTCCCAGTGATCTCCAGAGTAGTTAGTTGTAATAGAACAGAGGAGAAATGTCTCCTCTCCCAGTTATCTCCAGAGTAGTTAGCTGTAATAGAACAGAGGAGAAATGTCTCCTCTCCCAGTGATCTCCAGAGTAGTTAGTTGTAATAGAACAGAGGAGAAATGTCTCCTCTCCCAGTGATCTCCAGAGTAGTTAGCTGTAATACAACAGAGGGGAAATGTCTCCTCTCCCAGTGATCTCCAGAGTAGTTAGTTGTAATAGAACAGAGGAGAAATGTCTCCTCTCCCAGTGATCTCCAGAGTAGTTAGTTGTAATAGAACAGAGGAGAAATGTCTCCTCTCCCAGTGATCTCCAGAGTAGTTAGCTGTAATAGAACAGAGGAGAAATGTCTCCTCTCCAAGTGATCTCCAGAGTAGTTAGCTGTAATAGAACAGAGGAGAAATGTCTCCTCTCCCAGTGATCTCCAGAGTAGTTAGCTGTAATACAACAGAGGAGAAATGTCTCCTCTCCAAGTGATCTCCAGAGTAGTTAGTTGTAATAGAACAGAGGAGAAATGTCTCCTCTCCCAGTGATCTCCAGACTAGTTAGCTGTAATAGAACAGAGGAGAAATGTCTCCTCTCCCAGTGATCTCCAGAGTAGTTAGCTGTAATAGAACAGAGGAGAAATGTCTTCTCTCCCAGTGATCTCCAGAGTAGTTACTTGTAATACAACAGATGAGAAATGTCTCCTCTCCCAGTGATCTCCAGACTAGTTAGTTGTAATAGAACAGAGGAGAAATGTCTCCTCTCCCAGTGATCTCCAGAGTAGTTAGTTGTAATAGAACAGAGGAGAAATGTCTCCTCTCCCAGTGATCTCCAGAGTAGTTAGCTGTAATAGAACAGAGGAGAAATGTCTCCTCTCCCAGTGATCTCCAGAGTAGTTAGTTGTAATAGAACAGAGGAGAAATGTCTCCTCTCCCAGTGATCTCCAGAGTAGTTAGCTGTAATAGAACAGAGGAGAAATGTCTCCTCTCATAGTGATCTCCAGAGTAGTTAGTTGTAATAGAACAGAGGAGAAATGTCTCCTCTCCAAGTGATCTCCAGAGTAGTTAGTTGTAATAGAACAGAGGAGAAATGTCTCCTCTCCAAGTGATCTCCAGAGTAGTTAGCTGTAATAGAACAGAGGAGAAATGTCTCCTCTCCCAGTGATCTCCAGAGTAGTTAGCTGTAATAGAACAGAGGAGAAATGTCTCCTCTCCCAGTGATCTCCAGAGTAGTTAGCTGTAATAGAACAGAGGAGAAATGTCTCCTCTCCCAGTGATCTCCAGAGTAGTTAGCTGTAATAGAACAGAGGAGAAATGTCTCCTCTCCCAGTGATCTCCAGAGTAGTTAGTTGTAATAGAACAGAGGAGAAATGTCTCCTCTCCCAGTGATCTCCAGAGTAGTTAGCTGTAATAGAACAGAGGAGAAATGTCTCCTCTCCCAGTGATCTCCAGAGTAGTTAGCTGTAATAGAACAGGGGAAATGTCTCCTCTCCCAGTGATCTCCAGAGTAGTTAGCTGTAATAGAACAGAGGAGAAATGTCTCCTCTCCCAGTGATCTCCAGAGTAGTTAGCTGTAATACAACAGAGGGGAAATGTCTCCTCTCCCAGTGATCTCCAGAGTAGTTAGTTGTAATAGAACAGAGGAGAAATGTCTCCTCTCCAAGTGATCTCCAGAGTAGTTAGTTGTAATAGAACAGAGGAGAAATGTCTCCTCTCCCAGTGATCTCCAGAGTAGTTAGTTGTAATAGAACAGAGGAGAAATGTCTCCTCTCCAAGTGATCTCCAGAGTAGTTAGTTGTAATAGAACAGAGGAGAAATGTCTCCTCTCCCAGTGATCTCCAGAGTAGTTAGCTGTAATAGAACAGAGGAGAAATGTCTCCTCTCCCAGTGATCTCCAGACTAGTTAGTTGTAATAGAACAGAGGAGAAATGTCTCCTCTCCAAGTGATCTCCAGAGTAGTTAGTTGTAATAGAACAGAGGAGAAATGTCTCCTCTCCAATTGATCTCCAGAGTAGTTAGCTGTAATAGAACAGAGGAGAAATGTCTCCTCTCCCAGTGATCTCCAGAGTAGTTAGCTGTAATAGAACAGAGGAGAAATGTCTCCTCTCCCAGTGATCTCCAGAGTAGTTAGCTGTAATAGAACAGAGGGGAAATGTCTCCTCTCCCAGTGATCTCCAGAGTAGTTAGCTGTAATAGAACAGAGGAGAAATGTCTCCTCTCCCAGTGATCTCCAGAGTAGTTAGCTGTAATACAACAGAGGGAAATGACTCCTCTCCCAGTGATCTCCAGAGTAGTTAGTTGTAATAGAACAGAGGAGAAATGTCTCCTCTCCCAGTGATCTCCAGAGTAGTTAGTTGTAATAGAACAGAGGAGAAATGTCTCCTCTCCCAGTGATCTCCAGAGTAGTTAGCTGTAATAGAACAGAGGAGAAATGTCTCCTCTCCAAGTGATCTCCAGAGTAGTTAGCTGTAATAGAACAGAGGAGAAATGTCTCCTCTCCCAGTGATCTCCAGAGTAGTTAGCTGTAATACAACAGAGGAGAAATGTCTCCTCTCCAAGTGATCTCCAGAGTAGTTAGTTGTAATAGAACAGAGGAGAAATGTCTCCTCTCCCATTGATCTCCAGACTAGTTAGCTGTAATAGAACAGAGGAGAAATGTCTCCTCTCCCAGTGATCTCCAGAGTAGTTAGCTGTAATAGAACAGAGGAGAAATGTCTTCTCTCCCAGTGATCTCCAGAGTAGTTACTTGTAATACAACAGATGAGAAATGTCTCCTCTCCCAGTGATCTCCAGACTAGTTAGTTGTAATAGAACAGAGGAGAAATATCTCCTCTCCCAGTGATCTCCAGAGTAGTTAGCTGTAATAGAACAGAGGAGGAATGTCTCCTCTCCCAGTGATCTCCAGAGTAGTTAGTTGTAATAGAACAGAGGAGAAATGTCTCCTCTCCCAGTGATCTCCAGAGTAGTTAGCTGTAATAGAACAGAGGAGAAATGTCTCCTCTCATAGTGATCTCCAGAGTAGTTAGTTGTAATAGAACAGAGGAGAAATGTCTCCTCTCCAAGTGATCTCCAGAGTAGTTAGCTGTAATATAACAGAGGGGAAATGTCTCCTCTCCCAGTGATCTCCAGAGTAGTTAGCTGTAATAGAACAGAGGAGAAATGTCTCCTCTCCCAGTGATCTCCAGAGTAGTTAGCTGTAATAGAACAGAGGAGAAATGTCTCCTCTCCCAGTGATCTCCAGAGTAGTTAGCTGTAATAGAACAGAGGAGAAATGTCTCCTCTCCCAGTGATCTCCAGAGTAGTTAGTTGTAATAGAACAGAGGAGAAATGTCTCCTCTCCCAGTGATCTCCAGAGTAGTTAGCTGTAATAGAACAGAGGAGAAATGTCCCCTCTCCCAGTGATCTCCAGAGTAGTTAGCTGTAATAGAACAGAGGGGAAATGTCTCCTCTCCCAGTGATCTCCAGAGTAGTTAGCTGTAATAGAACAGAGGAGAAATGTCTCCTCTCCCAGTGATCTCCAGAGTAGTTAGCTGTAATACAACAGAGGGGAAATGTCTCCTCTCCCAGTGATCTCCAGAGTAGTTAGTTGTAATAGAACAGAGGAGAAATGTCTCCTCTCCAAGTGATCTCCAGAGTAGTTAGCTGTAATAGAACAGAGGGGAAATGTCTCCTCTCCCAGTGATCTCCAGAGTAGTTAGCTGTAATAGAACAGAGGGGAAATGTCTCCTCTCCCAGTGATCTCCAGAGTAGTTAGCTGTAATAGAACAGAGGAGAAATGTCTCCTCTCCCAGTGATGAAGATGCCCTTGACCTCTTTATGATGATCTCTGTCTAGTGAGACGCCAAATATAAATAATTCAGACATGAAACAGCTGTTGTGTTGTCGTTTTTTCCGTTGACTGCTTTTCTAACCTCTGGGCTTCTCCCTCCCTCCCTCCCTCCCTCCCTCCCTCCCTCCCTCCCTCAAATTTCTGTTTGACCTTTAATTAATATTCTTCTTCTCTTTCTCTCTCTCTCTCTCTGTCTCTGTCTCTCTCTCTGTCTATCTATATATGTCTCTCTCTCTCTCTCTCTCTCTCAATCTAATTCTCTCTCTCTCTCTCTCTCTCTCTCTCTCTCTCTCTCTCTCTATGTCTCTCTCTCTCTCTCTCTCTATCTCTCTCTATCTTTATCTCTATGTCTCTATGTCTCTCTATCTTTATCTCTATGTCTCTATGTCTCTCTATCTTTATCTCTATGTCTCTCTCTCTATCTATATGTCTTTCTCTCTATCTCTCTCTATCTCTATGTCTCTCTCTCTATCTATATGTCTCTCTCTCTATCTCTCTCTATCTCTATGTCTCTCTCTCTATCTATATGTCTCTCTCTCTATCTCTCTCTATCTCTATGTCTCTCTCTCTCTCTAGGGGCTGTTCTGAGCTGTACCGTATCCCCATGGTAGAGTACAAGTTGGACAGTGAGGGGACGCCATGTGAGTACAAGACCCCGTTTAGACGAAACACCACCTGGCACAGGGTGCCCACGTCAGCAGGTCAGCCTTCCAATCCCAACACCAACCCCCCTGCCCGGTGCTCCCCCACCCAGAGACACCCCGACCGGGCAGGCAGAGACAGGATGGGACAGCAGGTCCTCCAGCAGGGACAGACTGCTATCCCACGATCCACCTCCTTCGATAGAAAGCTGCCAGACGGATCCAGGTAAGGAACCACTGAGCTGAGCACCTGGACAAACCTTACAATGTGTTTCTCTTGTTCTCACACTCTTTTTCTGCCCCTCTCTCTCTCTCTCTGTTTCGCTTAACTCTCTTTCCTTCTCTCTCTCTCTCGCTTTCTGTCGCACCCACTCTTTCACTCTCACGATCACCATTTATCTCTTTCTCTATCTCAAACAATCACTCTCTCACAATCTCAATCACTATCCTTCTCTCCTCCCCATCTCTCTCTCTCTCTTCTCATTGGAGTGCATGCAGATAGTGAGAGAGAGAGAGAGAGAGAGAGTAGTTGATTTGTTTTTGGGTTATATTGTCTCACTATCACGTATAGGGGTGGTGGGATCGTTGAGGTTGGTTCTCTCTCGAGGGCGCAACCAGTGGGAGGGGCTGGTTGCCATGGCCACTCGTGGAGGTTTGGAGTTTGAAAAACGTATTCAGCGGCATGGGGTGAAGATTCCTGCTGAGGCAGGGTGTTCCGTGGAAGAACGTAGCTCAGCAGTGGGCGCTGTCATTGGTTATGAAATCAGCCTCAAGGATGAATAGCGCTGTAGTAATATTGTTAGATTCCATTGAAAAGGTGAATACTGTAACGGTAGTCTATTTCGTCCTCCTCATCGGACGAGGAGAGGCGAGAAGGATCGGAGGACCAATGTACAGCGTGGTAAGATTCCATGATTTAATAACATGAAAACAATATACAATTACAAAATAACAAAACAAACTAACCGTCACAGTCCCGTGTGGCACAAACACTGACACAGAAAACAACCACCCACAAAATCCCCAACACAAAACAAGCCACCTATATATGATTCTCAATCAGGGACAACGATTGACAGCTGCCTCTGATTGAGAACCATATTAGGCCGAACACAGAAACAGACAAACTAGACACACAACATAGAATGCCCACCCAGCTCACGTCCTGACCAACACTAGAACAAGCAAAACACATAAGCACTATGGTCAGGACGTGACAAATACGATAGTTGAGAGTGGTGTTACAGGAGACACAGACGTTGGTATTTCCTGCTATGAATCTGGAGAAGAAAGTTTTACTTTCTAACGTGCCCCATTTGTTAGAGGTGAAGTGTTGGAGGGAGAGTTCTCTCCTCAGGGACAACTTGTTTCTACATTAGAGAATAATATTTTGGGATGCAAATCTCCTTTTACTGAAACATGTCGTGTCTCATAGGAGACAAGAGCACATGATTTTCAAGAAGGATACTGACGAATTGAATTTAGCGTTCAGTTTTAAGGTTGATGCGTTTGATTATGTTCTACGCTTCTACTGAATCAATGAAATCCTTTGGTTGTGGAAGAGCGGGGCGTTTGGTGCATAATTGTCCAGAGAACGAGCCCGGAAGGAGCGCTAGCTCTGGTGCAGCTAAAACACCACTGAGAAGGGATGAACAAACTAAGGGTTCAGGAGAAGGGATGAACAGGCTGAGGGTTCAGGAGAAGGGATGAACTGGCTGAGGGTTCAGGAGAATGGATGAACAGGCTGAGGGTTCAGGAGAAGGGATGAACAGGCTGAGGGTTCAGGAGAAGGGATGAACAGGCTGAGGGTTCAGGAGAAGGGATGAACAGGCTGAGGGTTCAGGAGAAGGGATGAACAGGCTGAGGGTTCAGGAGAAGGGATGAACTGGCTGAGGGTTCAGGAGAATGGATGAACAGGCTGAGGGTTCAGGAGAAGGGATGAACAGGCTGAGGGTTCAGGAGAAGGGATGAACAGGCTGAGGGTTGCGATTGAGGTCGCTGAGGGGGAGTAAGAGTAGGTGAGACTGCGATTGAGGTCGCTGAGGGGGAGGATCAGTAGGTGAGACTGCGATTGAGGTCCCTGAGGGGGAGGAACAGTAGGTGAGACTGAGATTGAGGTCGCTGAGGTGGAGGAACAGTAGGTGAGACTGCGATTGAGGTCGCTGAGGGGGAGGAACAGTAGGTGAGACTGCGATTGAGGTCGCTGAGGGGGAGGAACAGTAGGTGAGACTGCGATTGAGGTCGCTGAGGGGGAGGGACAGTAGGTGAGACTGCGACTGAGGTCGCTGAGGGGGAGGAACAGTAGGTGAGACTGCGATTGAGGTCGCTGAGGGGGAGGAACAGTAGGTGAGACTGCGATTGAGGTCGCTGAGGGGGAGGAAGAGTAGGTGAGACTGAGATTGAGGTCGCTGAGGGGGAGGAACAGTAGGTGAGACAGCGATTGACGTCCCTGAGGGGGAGGAACAGTAGGTGAGACTGCGATTGAGGTCGCTGAGGGGGAGGAACAGTAGGTGAGACTGAGATTGAGGTCGCTGAGGGGGAGGATCAGTAGGTGAGACTGCGATTGAGGTCGCTGAGGGGGAGGAACAGTAGGTGAGACTGAGATTGAGGTCGCTGAGGGGGAGGAACAGTAGGTGAGACTGCGATTGAGGTCGCTGAGGGGGAGGAACAGTAGGTGAGACTGCGATTGAGGTCGCTGAGGGGGAGGAACAGTAGGTGAGACTGCGATTGAGGTCCCTGAGGGGGAGTAAGAGTAGGTGAGACTGCGATTGAGGTCGCTGAGGGGGAGGATCAGTAGGTGAGACTGCGATTGAGGTCCCTGAGGGGGAGTAAGAGTAGGTGAGACTGCGATTGAGGTCGCTGAGGGGGAGGAACAGTAGGTGAGACTGCGATTGAGGTCCCTGAGGGGGAGGAACAGTAGGTGAGACTGCGATTGAGGTCTACTTCCTATACTAAAGGGGACTGGTGATATGTAATGGAGGGTGATGATGACGAGGTAACCACCGTTACTAAAGGGGACTGGTGATATGTAATGGAGGGTGATGATGAGGTAACCACCGTTACTAAAGGGGACTGGTGATATGTAATGGAGGGTGATGATGACGAGGTAACCACCGTTACTAAAGGGGACTGGTGATATGTAATGGAGGGTGATTATGAGGTAACCACCGTTACTAAAGGGGACTGGTGATATGTAATGGAGGGTGATGATGAGGTAACCACCGTTACTAAAGGGGACTGGTGATATGTAATGGAGGGTGATGATGACAAGGTAACCACCGTTACTAAAGGGGACTGGTGATATGTAATGGAGGGTGATGATGACAAGGTAACCACCGTTACTAAAGGGGACTGGTGATATGTAATGGAGGGTGATGATGACGAGGTAACCACCGTTACTAAAGGGGACTGGTGATATGTAATGGAGGGTGATGATGACAAGGTAACCACCGTTACTAAAGGGGACTGGTGATATGTAATGGAGGGTGATGATGACAAGGTAACCACCGTTACTAAAGGGGACTGGTGATATGTAATGGAGGGTGATGATGACAAGGTAACCACCGTTACTAAAGGGGACTGGTGATATGTAATGGAGGGTGATGATGACAAGGTAACCACCGTTACTAAAGGGGACTGGTGATATGTAATGGAGGGTGATGATGACGAGGTAACCACCGTTACTAAAGGGGACTGGTGATATGTAATGGAGGGTGATGATGACAAGGTAACCACCGTTACTAAAGGGGACTGGTGATATGTAATGGAGGGTGATGATGACAAGGTAACCACCGTTACTAAAGGGGACTGGTGATATGTAATGGAGGGTGATGATGACGAGGTAACCACCGTTACTAAAGGGGACTGGTGATATGTAATGGAGGGTGATGATGACAAGGTAACCACCGTTACTAAAGGGGACTGGTGATATGTAATGGAGGGTGATGATGACAAGGTAACCACCGTTACTAAAGGGGACTGGTGATATGTAATGGAGGGTGATGATGACAAGGTAACCACCGTTACTAAAGGGGACTGGTGATATGTAATGGAGGGTGATGATGACAAGGTAACCACCGTTACTAAAGGGGACTGGTGATATGTAATGGAGGGTGATGATGACAAGGTAACCACCGTTACTAAAGGGGACTGGTGATATGTAATGGAGGGTGATGATGAGGTAACCACCGTTACTAAAGGGGACTGGTGATATGTAATGGAGGGTGATGATGAGGTAACCACCGTTACTAAAGGGGACTGGTGATATGTAATGGAGGGTGATGATGACAAGGTAACCACCGTTACTAAAGGGGACTGGTGATATGTAATGGAGGGTGATGATGACAAGGTAACCACCGTTACTAAAGGGGACTGGTGATATGTAATGGAGGGTGATGATGACAAGGTAACCACCGTTACTAAAGGGGACTGGTGATATGTAATGGAGGGTGATGATGACAAGGTAACCACCGTTACTAAAGGGGACTGGTGATATGTAATGGAGGGTGATGATGACAAGGTAACCACCGTTACTAAAGGGGACTGGTGATATGTAATGGAGGGTGATGATGACAAGGTAACCACCGTTACTAAAGGGGACTGGTGATATGTAATGGAGGGTGATGATGACAAGGTAACCACCGTTACTAAAGGGGACTGGTGATATGTAATGGAGGGTGATGATGACGAGGTAACCACCGTTACTAAAGGGGACTGGTGATATGTAATGGAGGGTGATGATGACAAGGTAACCACCGTTACTAAAGGGGACTGGTGATATGTAATGGAGGGTGATGATGACAAGGTAACCACCGTTACTAAAGGGGACTGGTGATATGTAATGGAGGGTGATGATGACGAGGTAACCACCGTTACTAAAGGGGACTGGTGATATGTAATGGAGGGTGATGATGACAAGGTAACCACCGTTACTAAAGGGGACTGGTGATATGTAATGGAGGGTGATGATGACAAGGTAACCACCGTTACTAAAGGGGACTGGTGATATGTAATGGAGGGTGATGATGACAAGGTAACCACCGTTACTAAAGGGGACTGGTGATATGTAATGGAGGGTGATGATGACAAGGTAACCACCGTTACTAAAGGGGACTGGTGATATGTAATGGAGGGTGATGATGACAAGGTAACCACCGTTACTAAAGGGGACTGGTGATATGTAATGGAGGGTGATGATGACAAGGTAACCACCGTTACTAAAGGGGACTGGTGATATGTAATGGAGGGTGATGATGACGAGGTAACCACCGTTACTAAAGGGGACTGGTGATATGTAATGGAGGGTGATGATGACAAGGTAACCACCGTTACTAAAGGGGACTGGTGATATGTAATGGAGGGTGATGATGACAAGGTAACCACCGTTACTAAAGGGGACTGGTGATATGTAATGGAGGGTGATGATGACAAGGTAACCACCGTTACTAAAGGGGACTGGTGATATGTAATGGAGGGTGATGATGACAAGGTAACCACCGTTACTAAAGGGGACTGGTGATATGTAATGGAGGGTGATGATGACAAGGTAACCACCGTTACTAAAGGGGACTGGTGATATGTAATGGAGGGTGATGATGAGGTAACCACCGTTACTAAAGGGGACTGGTGATATGTAATGGAGGGTGATGATGAGGTAACCACCGTTACTAAAGGGGACTGGTGATATGTAATGGAGGGTGATGATGACAAGGTAACCACCGTTACTAAAGGGGACTGGTGATATGTAATGGAGGGTGATGATGACAAGGTAACCACCGTTACTAAAGGGGACTGGTGATATGTAATGGAGGGTGATGATGACAAGGTAACCACCGTTACTAAAGGGGACTGGTGATATGTAATGGAGGGTGATGATGACAAGGTAACCACCGTTACTAAAGGGGACTGGTGATATGTAATGGAGGGTGATGATGACAAGGTAACCACCGTTACTAAAGGGGACTGGTGATATGTAATGGAGGGTGATGATGACAAGGTAACCACCGTTACTAAAGGGGACTGGTGATATGTAATGGAGGGTGATGATGACAAGGTAACCACCGTTACTAAAGGGGACTGGTGATATGTAATGGAGGGTGATGATGACGAGGTAACCACCGTTACTAAAGGGGACTGGTGATATGTAATGGAGGGTGATGATGACAAGGTAACCACCGTTACTAAAGGGGACTGGTGATATGTAATGGAGGGTGATGATGACAAGGTAACCACCGTTACTAAAGGGGACTGGTGATATGTAATGGAGGGTGATGATGACGAGGTAACCACCGTTACTAAAGGGGACTGGTGATATGTAATGGAGGGTGATGATGACAAGGTAACCACCGTTACTAAAGGGGACTGGTGATATGTAATGGAGGGTGATGATGACAAGGTAACCACCGTTACTAAAGGGGACTGGTGATATGTAATGGAGGGTGATGATGACAAGGTAACCACCGTTACTAAAGGGGACTGGTGATATGTAATGGAGGGTGATGATGACAAGGTAACCACCGTTACTAAAGGGGACTGGTGATATGTAATGGAGGGTGATGATGACAAGGTAACCACCGTTACTAAAGGGGACTGGTGATATGTAATGGAGGGTGATGATGACAAGGTAACCACCGTTACTAAAGGGGACTGGTGATATGTAATGGAGGGTGATGATGACGAGGTAACCACCGTTACTAAAGGGGACTGGTGATATGTAATGGAGGGTGATGATGACAAGGTAACCACCGTTACTAAAGGGGACTGGTGATATGTAATGGAGGGTGATGATGACAAGGTAACCACCGTTACTAAAGGGGACTGGTGATATGTAATGGAGGGTGATGATGACAAGGTAACCACCGTTACTAAAGGGGACTGGTGATATGTAATGGAGGGTGATGATGACAAGGTAACCACCGTTACTAAAGGGGACTGGTGATATGTAATGGAGGGTGATGATGACAAGGTAACCACCGTTACTAAAGGGGACTGGTGATATGTAATGGAGGGTGATGATGACGAGGTAACCACCGTTACTAAAGGGGACTGGTGATATGTAATGGAGGGTGATGATGACGAGGTAACCACCGTTACTAAAGGGGACTGGTGATATGTAATGGAGGGTGATGATGAGGTAACCACAGTTACTAAAGGGGACTGGTGATATGTAATGGAGGGTGATGATGACAAGGTAACCACCGTTACTAAAGGGGACTGGTGATATGTAATGGAGGGTGATGATGACAAGGTAACCACAGTTACTAAAGGGGACTGGTGATATGTAATGGAGGGTGATGATGACAAGGTAACCACCGTTACTAAAGGGGACTGGTGATATGTAATGGAGGGTGATGATGACAAGGTAACCACCGTTACTAAAGGGGACTGGTGATATGTAATGGAGGGTGATGATGACAAGGTAACCACAGTTACTAAAGGGGACTGGTGATATGTAATGGAGGGTGATGATGACAAGGTAACCACCGTTACTAAAGGGGACTGGTGATATGTAATGGAGGGTGATGATGACAAGGTAACCACCGTTACTAAAGGGGACTGGTGATATGTAATGGAGGGTGATGATGACAAGGTAACCACCGTTACTAAAGGGGACTGGTGATATGTAATGGAGGGTGATGATGACAAGGTAACCACCGTTACTAAAGGGGACTGGTGATATGTAATGGAGGGTGATGATGAGGTAACCACCGTTACTAAAGGGGACTGGTGATATGTAATGGAGGGTGATGATGACAAGGTAACCACCGTTACTAAAGGGGACTGGTGATATGTAATGGAGGGTGATGATGACAAGGTAACCACCGTTACTAAAGGGGACTGGTGATATGTAATGGAGGGTGATGATGACGAGGTAACCACCGTTACTAAAGGGAACTGGTGATATGTAATGGAGGGTGATGATGAGGTAACCACCGTTACTAAAGGGGACTGGTGATATGTAATGGAGGGTGATGACAAGGTAACCACCGTTACTAAAGGGGACTGGTGATATGTAATGGAGGGTGATGATGACATCATTGCAGTTAATGCTTTTGTTTCTGTCATTAATTCAGATGTTGGAGACGGACGTCCTTTATTTAATATAAGAGAAACTATTGTTCACTGTTTGATGGAGTGTGAGAGAACAAAACCTCTCTCTGAAATACTGGAGTCTTTGTTTACAGCTGTAGGGGAGATTTTCAATAACACTGTTTTATGGAGTTATTGGCATGACGTAACAATGTACATATTGCCAAAGCTTTCTTTGGATAATTACAATATGAAAATAATAAGAATCAATATTGTCAACAGGACAACAGTAACAACAATAACCAAGGGTCAGAATATCCATACATTGAACAATAGTAATAAGCATATAGTAGAGGACATGTGCAGGTTGATTGGTCTGTCAGACACTGTCCCTCAACTTATGGCAGGCAGCAATGTAGTGCTCTGCCAACCCACAGCTCTCTGCGTCCTCCCCCAACAGGACAGGTAGCGAGGTCTTTGAAACCTTGAATAAGGGTTTCACAT
>NW_026600529.1:0-27500 GCF_029448725.1 Salvelinus fontinalis
TGGGTAGATGGTGGGTCCTGGGTAGATGGTGGGTCCTGGGTAGATGGTGGGTCCAGGGTAGATGGTGGGTCCTGGGTAGATGGTGGGTCCTGAGTAGATGGTGGGTCCTGGGTAGATGGTGGGTCCTGGGTAGATGGTGGGTCCTGTCCTGGGTAGATGGTGGGTCCTGGGTAGATGGGGGGTCCTGGGTAGATGGTGGGTCCTGGGTAGATGGTGGGTCCTGGGTAGATGGTGGGTCCTGGGTAGATGGTGGGTCCTGGGTAGATGGTGGGTCCTGGGTAGATGGTGGGTCCTGGGTAGATGGTGGGTCCTGTCCTGGGTAGATGGTGGGTCCTGGGTAGATGGTGGGTCCTGGGTAGATGGTGGGTCCTGGGTAGATGGTGGGTCCTGGGTAGATGGTGGGTCCTGTCCTGGGTAGATGGTGGGTCCTGGGTAGATGGTGGGTACTGGGTAGATGGAGGGTCCTGGGTAGATGGTGGGTCCTGGGTAGATGGTGGGTCCTGTCCTGGGTAGATGGTGGGTCCTGGGTAGATGGTGGGTCCTGGGTAGATGGTGGGTACTGGGTAGATGGTGGGTCCTGGGTAGATGGTAGGTCCTGGGTAGATAGTCGGTCCTGTCCTGGGTAGATGGTGGGTCCTGGGTAGATGGTTTGTCCTGGGTAGATGGTGGGTACTGGGTAGATGGTGGGTCCTGGGTAGATGGTGGGTACTGGGTAGATGGTGGGTCCTGTCCTGGGTAGATGGTGGGTCCTGGGTAGATGGTGGGTCCTGGGTAGATGGTGGGTCCTGGGTAGATGGTGGGTCCTGGGTAGATGGTGGGTCCTGAGTAGATGGTGGGTCCTGGGTAGATGGTGGGTCCTGGGTAGATGGGGGGTACTGGGTAGATGGTGGGTCCTGGGTAGATGGTGGGTCCTGGGTAGATGGTGGGTCCTGGGTAGATGGTGGGTCCTGGGTAGATGGTGGGTCCTGGGTAGATGGTGGGTCCTGGGTAGATGGTGGGTCCTGTCCTGGGTAGATGGTGGGTCCTGGGTAGATGGTGGGTCCTGGGTAGATGGTGGGTCCTGGGTAGATGGTGGGTCCTGGGTAGATGGTGGGTCCTGGGTAGATGGTGGGTCCTGGGTAGATGGTGGGTACTGGGTAGATGGTGGGTCCTGTCCTGGGTAGATGGTGGGTCCTGGGTAGATGGTGGGTCCTGGGTAGATGGTGGGTCCTGGGTAGATGGTGGGTCCTGGGTAGATGGTGGGTCCTGGGTAGATGGTGGGTCCTGTGAAGTGAACCTGTTAAAGAGGAACGGCTTGTCCAACTTCTCTGTAAAAGATCTACATTCCATAAAGATTTTAATGATGGACGTTGTCCGTTATTCTCCAGTACATGTAACCGGTAAACGTAATGATGGATGTTGTCCGTTATTCTCCAGTACATGTAACCGGTAAACGTTTGTCAGAGGATCAGGGTTCTAACTCTGTAGGGTCGGAGCCTGATGAAAGGTTGGACAAGTTCTGAAGAGGCGGAGCTTCATTTCTTCTGGCAGTTCCACGGAGTTTCCAGAGTGGTTCACTACTTCTGCTTCTGTACAGTCCAAGCTAGCCAGTCCTTCCCCCCCTGTGGTCGCCCTGTACGGTCCAACCTAGCCAGTCCTTCCCCCCCTGTGGTCGCCCTGTACGGTCCAACCTAGCCAGTCCTTCCCCCCCTGTGGTCGCCCTGTACGGTCCAACCTAGCCAGTCCTTCCCCCCCTGTGGTCGCCTTGTACGGTCCAACCTAGCCAGTCCTTCCCCCCCCCCTGTGGTCGCCCTGTACAGTCCAACCTAGCCATTCCTTCCCCCCCTGTGGTCGCCCTGTACAGTCCAACCTAGTCAGTCCTTCCCCCTCTTCTCCTGTGGTCTCCCTGTATAGTCCAACCTAGCCAGTCCTTCCCCCCCTGTGGTCGCCCTGTATAGTCCAACCTAGCCAGTCCTTCCCCCCCTGTGGTCACCCTGTACGGTCCAACCTAGCCAGTCCTTCCCCCCTGTGGTCGCCCTATACAGTCCAACCTAGCCAGTCCTTCCCCCCTGTGGTCGCCTTGTACAGTCCAACCTAGCCAGTCCTTCCCATCTGTGGTCGCCCTGTACAGTCCAACCTAGCCAGTCCTTCCCCTTTTCTCCTGTGGTCGCCCTGTACGGTCCAACCTAGCCAGTCCTTCCCCCCTGTGGTCGCCCTGTACAGTCCAACCTAGCCAGTTCTTCCCCCCTGTGGTCGCCCTGTACAGTCCAACCTAGCCAGTCCTTCCCCCCCTGTGGTCGCCCTGTATGGTCCAACCTAGCCAGTCCTTCCCCCCCTGTGGTCGCCCTGTATGGTCCAACCTAGCCAGTCCTTCCCGTCTTCTCCTGTGGTCGCACTGTACAGTCCAACCTAGCAGTCCTTCCCCCCTGTGGTCGCCCTGTACAGTCCAACCTAGCCAGTCCTTCCCCCCCTGTGGTCGCCCTGTACAGTCCAAACTAGCCAGTCCTTCCGCCCTGTGGTCGCCCTGTACAGTCCAACCTAGTCAGTCCTTCCCCCTCTTCTCCTGTGGTCGCCCTTTACAGTCCAACCTAGCCAGTCCTTCCCCTCTTCTCCTGTGGTCGCCTTGTACAGTCCAACCTAGTCAGTCCTTCCCCCTCTTCTCCTGTGGTCTCCCTGTACAGTCCAACCTAGCCAGTCCTTCCCCTCTTCTCCTGTGGTCGCCCTGTACAGTCCAACCTAGTCAGTCCTTCCCCCTCTTCTCCTGTGGTCGCCCTGTACGGTCCAACCTAGCCAGTCCTTCCCCCCTGTGGTCGCCCTGTATAGTCCAACCTAGCCAGTCCTTCCCCCCTGTGGTCGCCCTGTACGGTCCAACCTAGCCAGTCCTTCCCAAATGTGGTCGCCCTGTACAGTCCAACCTAGCCAGTCCTTCCCCCCTGTGGTCGCCCTGTACAGTCCAACCTAGCCAGTCCTTCCCCCCTGTGGTCGCCTTGTACAGTCCAACCTAGCCAGTCCCTCCCCTCTTCTCCTGTGGTCGCCCTGTACAGTCCAACCTAGCCAGTCCTTCCCCTCTTCTCCTGTGGTCGCCCTGTACAGTCCAACCTAGCCAGTCCTTCCCCTCTTCTCCTGTGGTCGCCCTGTACAGTCCAACCTAGCCAGTCCTTCCCCTCTTCTCCTGTGGTCGCCCTGTACAGTCCAACCTAGCCAGTCCTTCCCCTCTTCTCCTGTGGTCGCATTGTACAGTCCAACCTAGCCAGTCCTTCCCCTCTTCTCCTGTGGTCGCCCTGTACAGTCCAACCTAGCCAGTCCTTCCCCTCTTCTCCTGTGGTCCCCCTGTACAGTCCAACCTAGCCAGTCCTTCCCCTCTTCTCCTGTGGAAGCCCTGTACAGTCCAACCTAGCCAGTCCTTCCCCTCTTCTCCTGTGGTCGCCCTGTACGGTCCAACCTAGCCTGTCCTTCCCCCCTGTGGTCGCCCTGTACAGTCCAACCTAGCCTGTACTTCCCCCTGTGGGCGCCCTGTACAGTCCAACCTAGCCAGTCCTTCCCCCCCTGTGGTCGCCCTGTACGGTCCAACCTAGCCAGTCCTTCCCCCCCTGTGGTCGCCCTGTACGGTCCAACCTAGCCAGTCCTTCCAGTCTTCTCCTGTGGTCGCCCTGTACAGTCCAACCTAGCCAGTCCTTCCCCCCTGTGGTCGCCCTGTACAGTCCAACCTAGCCAGTCCTTCCCCCCCTGTGGTCGCCCTGTACAGTCCAAACTAGCCAGTCCTTCCGCCCTGTGGTCGCCATGTACAGTCCAACCTAGCCAGTCCTTCCCCCCCTGTGGTCGCCCTGTACAGTCCAACCTAGCCAGTCCTTCCGCCCCTGTGGTCGCCCTGTACAGTCCAACCTAGCCAGTCCTTCCCCCCCTGTGGTCGCCCTGTACAGTCCAACCTCGCCAGTCCTTCCCCTCTTCTGCTGTGGTCGCCTTGTACAGTCCAACCTAACCAGTCCTTCCCCTCTGTGGTCGCCCTATACAGTCAAACCTAACCAGTCCAGCCCCCCCTGTGGTCGCCGTGTACAGTCCAACCTAGCCAGTCCTTCCCCCCTGTGGTCGCCTTGTACAGTCCAACCTAGCAAGTCCTTCCCATCTGTGGTCGCCCTGTACAGTCCAACCTAGCCAGTCCTTCCCCTTTTCTCCTGTGGTCGCCCTGTACGGTCCAACCTAGCCAGTCCTTCCCCCCTGTGGTCGCCCTGTACAGTCCAACCTAGCCAGTTCTTCCCCCCTGTGGTCGCCCTGTACAGTCCAACCTAGCCAGTCCTTCCCCCCCTGTGGTCGCCCTGTACGGTCCAACCTAGCCAGTCCTTCCCCCCCTGTGGTCGCCCTGTACAGTCCAACCTAGCCAGTCCTTCCCGTCTTCTCCTGTGGTCGCCCTGTACAGTCCAACCTAGCAGTCCTTCCCCCCTGTGGTCGCCCTGTACAGTCCAACCTAGCCAGTCCTTCCCCCCCTGTGGTCGCCCTGTACAGTCCAAACTAGCCAGTCCTTCCGCCCTGTGGTCGCCCTGTACAGTCCAACCTAGCCAGTCCTTCCCCCCCTGTGGTCGCCCTGTACAGTCCAACCTAGTCAGTCCTTCCCCCTCTTCTCCTGTGGTCGCCCTTTACAGTCCAACCTAGCCAGTCCTTCCCCTCTCTTCCTTTGGTCGCCTTGTACAGTCCAACCTAGTCAGTCCTTCCCCCTCTTCTCCTGTGGTCGCCCTGTACAGTCCAACCTAGCCAGTCCTTCCCCTCTTCTCCTGTGGTCGCCCTGTACAGTCCAACCTAGTCAGTCCTTCCCCCTCTTCTCCTGTGGTCGCCCTGTACGGTCCAACCTAGCCAGTCCTTCCCCCCTGTGGTCGCCCTGTATAGTCCAACCTAGCCAGTCCTTCCCCCCTGTGGTCGCCCTGTACGGTCCAACCTAGCCAGTCCTTCCCTAATGTGGTCGCCCTGTACAGTCCAACCTAGCCAGTCCTTCCCCCCTGTGGTCGCCCTGTACAGTCCAACCTAGCCAGTCCTTCCCCCCTGTGGTCGCCTTGTACAGTCCAACCTAGCCAGTCCTTCCCCTCTTCTCCTGTGGTCGCCCTGTACAGTCCAACCTAGCCAGTCCTTCCCCTCTTCTCCTGTGGTCGCCCTGTACAGTCCAACCTAGTCAGTCCTTCACCCTCTTCTCCTGTGGTCGCCCTGTACAGTCCAACCTAGCCAGTCCTTCCCCCTCTTCTCCTGTGGTCGCCCTGTACAGTCCAACCTAGCCAGTCCTTCCCCTCTTCTCCTGTGGTCGCCCTGTACAGTCCAACCTAGTCAGTCCTTCCCCCTCTTCTCCTGTGGTCGCCCTGTACGGTCCAACCTAGCCAGTCCTTCCCCCCTGTGGTCGCCCTGTATAGTCCAACCTAGCCAGTCCTTCCCCCCTGTGGTCGCCCTGTACGGTCCAACCTAGCCAGTCCTTCCCAAATGTGGTCGCCCTGTACAGTCCAACCTAGCCAGTCCTTCCCCCCTGTGGTCGCCCTGTACAGTCCAACCTAGCCAGTCCTTCCCCCCTGTGGTCGCCTTGTACAGTCCAACCTAGCCAGTCCTTCCCCTCTTCTCCTGTGGTCGCCCTGTACAGTCCAACCTAGCCAGTCCTTCCCCTCTTCTCCTGTGGTCGCCCTGTACAGTCCAACCTAGCCAGTCCTTCCCCTCTTCTCCTGTGGTCGCCCTGTACAGTCCAAACTAGCCAGTCCTTCCCCTCTTCTCCTGTGGTCGCATTGTACAGTCCAACCTAGCCAGCCCTTCCCCTCTTCTCCTGTGGTCGCCCTGTACAGTCCAACCTAGCCAGTCCTTCCCCTCTTCTCCTGTGGTCGCCCTGTACAGTCCAACCTAGCCAGTCCTTCCCCTCTTCTCCTGTGGAAGCCCTGTACAGTCCAACCTAGCCAGTCCTTCCCCTCTTCTCCTGTGGTCGCCCTGTACAGTCCAACCTAGCCAGTCCTTCCCCCCTGTGGTCGCCCTGTACAGTCCAACCTAGCCAGTCCTTCCCCCCCTGTGGTCGCCCTGTACAGTCCAAACTAGCCAGTCCTTCCGCCCTGTGGTCGCCATGTACAGTCCAACCTAGCCAGTCCTTCCCCCCCTGTGGTCGCCCTGTACAGTCCAACCTAGCCAGTCCTTCCGCCCCTGTGGTCGCCCTGTACAGTCCAACCTAGCCAGTCCTTCCCCCCCTGTGGTCGCCCTGTACAGTCCAACCTCGCCAGTCCTTCCCCTCTTCTGCTGTGGTCGCCTTGTACAGTCCAACCTAACCAGTCCTTCCCCTCTGTGGTCGCCCTATACAGTCAAACCTAACCAGTCCAGCCCCCCCTGTGGTCGCCGTGTACAGTCCAACCTAGCCAGTCCTTCCCCCCTGTGGTCGCCTTGTACAGTCCAACCTAGCAAGTCCTTCCCATCTGTGGTCGCCCTGTACAGTCCAACCTAGCCAGTCCTTCCCCTTTTCTCCTGTGGTCGCCCTGTACGGTCCAACCTAGCCAGTCCTTCCCCCCTGTGGTCGCCCTGTACAGTCCAACCTAGCCAGTTCTTCCCCCCTGTGGTCGCCCTGTACAGTCCAACCTAGCCAGTCCTTCCCCCCCTGTGGTCGCCCTGTACGGTCCAACCTAGCCAGTCCTTCCCCCCCTGTGGTCGCCCTGTACAGTCCAACCTAGCCAGTCCTTCCCGTCTTCTCCTGTGGTCGCCCTGTACAGTCCAACCTAGCAGTCCTTCCCCCCTGTGGTCGCCCTGTACAGTCCAACCTAGCCAGTCCTTCCCCCCCTGTGGTCGCCCTGTACAGTCCAAACTAGCCAGTCCTTCCGCCCTGTGGTCGCCCTGTACAGTCCAACCTAGCCAGTCCTTCCCCCCCTGTGGTCGCCCTGTACAGTCCAACCTAGTCAGTCCTTCCCCCTCTTCTCCTGTGGTCGCCCTTTACAGTCCAACCTAGCCAGTCCTTCCCCTCTCTTCCTGTGGTCGCCTTGTACAGTCCAACCTAGTCAGTCCTTCCCCCTCTTCTCCTGTGGTCGCCCTGTACAGTCCAACCTAGCCAGTCCTTCCCCTCTTCTCCTGTGGTCGCCCTGTACAGTCCAACCTAGTCAGTCCTTCCCCCTCTTCTCCTGTGGTCGCCCTGTACGGTCCAACCTAGCCAGTCCTTCCCCCCTGTGGTCGCCCTGTATAGTCCAACCTAGCCAGTCCTTCCCCCCTGTGGTCGCCCTGTACGGTCCAACCTAGCCAGTCCTTCCCTAATGTGGTCGCCCTGTACAGTCCAACCTAGCCAGTCCTTCCCCCCTGTGGTCGCCCTGTACAGTCCAACCTAGCCAGTCCTTCCCCCCTGTGGTCGCCTTGTACAGTCCAACCTAGCCAGTCCTTCCCCTCTTCTCCTGTGGTCGCCCTGTACAGTCCAACCTAGCCAGTCCTTCCCCTCTTCTCCTGTGGTCGCCCTGTACAGTCCAACCTAGTCAGTCCTTCACCCTCTTCTCCTGTGGTCGCCCTGTACAGTCCAACCTAGCCAGTCCTTCCCCCTCTTCTCCTGTGGTCGCCCTGTACAGTCCAACCTAGCCAGTCCTTCCCCTCTTCTCCTGTGGTCGCCCTGTACAGTCCAACCTAGTCAGTCCTTCCCCCTCTTCTCCTGTGGTCGCCCTGTACGGTCCAACCTAGCCAGTCCTTCCCCCCTGTGGTCGCCCTGTATAGTCCAACCTAGCCAGTCCTTCCCCCCTGTGGTCGCCCTGTACGGTCCAACCTAGCCAGTCCTTCCCAAATGTGGTCGCCCTGTACAGTCCAACCTAGCCAGTCCTTCCCCCCTGTGGTCGCCCTGTACAGTCCAACCTAGCCAGTCCTTCCCCCCTGTGGTCGCCTTGTACAGTCCAACCTAGCCAGTCCTTCCCCTCTTCTCCTGTGGTCGCCCTGTACAGTCCAACCTAGCCAGTCCTTCCCCTCTTCTCCTGTGGTCGCCCTGTACAGTCCAACCTAGCCAGTCCTTCCCCTCTTCTCCTGTGGTCGCCCTGTACAGTCCAACCTAGCCAGTCCTTCCCCTCTTCTCCTGTGGTCGCATTGTACAGTCCAACCTAGCCAGCCCTTCCCCTCTTCTCCTGTGGTCGCCCTGTACAGTCCAACCTAGCCAGTCCTTCCCCTCTTCTCCTGTGGTCGCCCTGTACAGTCCAACCTAGCCAGTCCTTCCCCTCTTCTCCTGTGGAAGCCCTGTACAGTCCAACCTAGCCAGTCCTTCCCCTCTTCTCCTGTGGTCGCCCTGTACGGTCCAACCTAGCCAGTCCTTCCCCTCTTCTCCTGTGGTCGCATTGTACAGTCCAACCTAGCCAGCCCTTCCCCTCTTCTCCTGTGGTCGCCCTGTACAGTCCAACCTAGCCAGTCCTTCCCCTCTTCTCCTGTGGTCGCCCTGTACAGTCCAACCTAGCCAGTCCTTCCCGTCTTCTCCTGTGGTCGCCCTGTACAGTCCAACCTAGCAGTCCTTCCCCCCTGTGGTCGCCCTGTACAGTCCAACCTAGCCAGTCCTTCCCCCCCTGTGGTCGCCCTGTACAGTCCAAACTAGCCAGTCCTTCCGCCCTGTGGTCGCCCTGTACAGTCCAACCTAGCCAGTCCTTCCCCCCCTGTGGTCGCCCTGTACAGTCCAACCTAGTCAGTCCTTCCCCCTCTTCTCCTGTGGTCGCCCTTTACAGTCCAACCTAGCCAGTCCTTCCCCTCTCTTCCTGTGGTCGCCTTGTACAGTCCAACCTAGTCAGTCCTTCCCCCTCTTCTCCTGTGGTCGCCCTGTACAGTCCAACCTAGCCAGTCCTTCCCCTCTTCTCCTGTGGTCGCCCTGTACAGTCCAACCTAGTCAGTCCTTCCCCCTCTTCTCCTGTGGTCGCCCTGTACGGTCCAACCTAGCCAGTCCTTCCCCCCTGTGGTCGCCCTGTATAGTCCAACCTAGCCAGTCCTTCCCCCCTGTGGTCGCCCTGTACGGTCCAACCTAGCCAGTCCTTCCCTAATGTGGTCGCCCTGTACAGTCCAACCTAGCCAGTCCTTCCCCCCTGTGGTCGCCCTGTACAGTCCAACCTAGCCAGTCCTTCCCCCCTGTGGTCGCCTTGTACAGTCCAACCTAGCCAGTCCTTCCCCTCTTCTCCTGTGGTCGCCCTGTACAGTCCAACCTAGCCAGTCCTTCCCCTCTTCTCCTGTGGTCGCCCTGTACAGTCCAACCTAGTCAGTCCTTCACCCTCTTCTCCTGTGGTCGCCCTGTACAGTCCAACCTAGCCAGTCCTTCCCCCTCTTCTCCTGTGGTCGCCCTGTACAGTCCAACCTAGCCAGTCCTTCCCCTCTTCTCCTGTGGTCGCCCTGTACAGTCCAACCTAGTCAGTCCTTCCCCCTCTTCTCCTGTGGTCGCCCTGTACGGTCCAACCTAGCCAGTCCTTCCCCCCTGTGGTCGCCCTGTATAGTCCAACCTAGCCAGTCCTTCCCCCCTGTGGTCGCCCTGTACGGTCCAACCTAGCCAGTCCTTCCCAAATGTGGTCGCCCTGTACAGTCCAACCTAGCCAGTCCTTCCCCCCTGTGGTCGCCCTGTACAGTCCAACCTAGCCAGTCCTTCCCCCCTGTGGTCGCCTTGTACAGTCCAACCTAGCCAGTCCTTCCCCTCTTCTCCTGTGGTCGCCCTGTACAGTCCAACCTAGCCAGTCCTTCCCCTCTTCTCCTGTGGTCGCCCTGTACAGTCCAACCTAGCCAGTCCTTCCCCTCTTCTCCTGTGGTCGCCCTGTACAGTCCAACCTAGCCAGTCCTTCCCCTCTTCTCCTGTGGTCGCATTGTACAGTCCAACCTAGCCAGCCCTTCCCCTCTTCTCCTGTGGTCGCCCTGTACAGTCCAACCTAGCCAGTCCTTCCCCTCTTCTCCTGTGGTCGCCCTGTACAGTCCAACCTAGCCAGTCCTTCCCCTCTTCTCCTGTGGAAGCCCTGTACAGTCCAACCTAGCCAGTCCTTCCCCTCTTCTCCTGTGGTCGCCCTGTACGGTCCAACCTAGCCAGTCCTTCCCCCCTGTGGTCGCCCTGTACAGTCCAACCTAGCCAGTCCTTCCCCCCTGTCGGCGCCCTGTACAGTCCAACCTAGCCAGTCCTTCCCCCCCTGTGGTCGCCCTGTACGGTCCAACCTAGCCATTCCTTCCCCCCCTGTGGTCGCCCTGTACGGTCCATCCTAGCCAGTCCTTCCAGTCTTCTCCTGTGGTCGCCCTGTACAGTCCAACCTAGCCAGGCCTTCCCCCCTGTGGTCGCCCTGTACAGTCCAACCTAGCCAGTCCTCCCCCCCCCCTGTGGTCGCCCTGTACAGTCCAAACTAGCCAGTCCTTCCGCCCTGTGGTCGCCCTGTACAGTCCAACCTAGCCAGTCCTTCCCCCCCTGTGGTCGCCCTGTACGGTCCAACCTAGCCAGTCCTTCACCCCCTGTGGTCGCCCTGTACAGTCCAACCTCGCCAGTCCTTCCCCTCTTCTGCTGTGGTCGCCTTGTACAGTCCAACCTAACCAGTCCTTCCCCTCTGTGGTCGCCCTATACAGTCCAAGCTAACCAGTCCTGCCCCCCCTGTGGTCGCCCTGTACAGTCCAACCTAGCCAGTCCTTCCCCCCTGTGGTCACCCTGTACAGTCCAACCTAGCCAGTCCTTCCCCTCTTCTCCTGTGGTCGCCCTGTACAGTCCAACCTAGCCAGTCCTTCCGCCCTGTGGTCGCCCTGTACAGTCCAACCTAGTCAGTCCTTCCCCCCTGTGGTCGCCCTGTACAGTCAACCTAGCCAGTCCTTCCCCCCCTGTGGTCGCCCTGTACAGTCAACCTAGCCAGTCCTTCCCCCCCTGTGGTCGCCCTGTAAAGTCCAACCTAGCCAGTCCTTCCCCCCCTGTGGTCGCCCTGTACAGTCAAACCTAGCCAGTCCTTCCCCCCTGTGGTCGCCCTGTACGGTCCAACCTAGCCAGTCCTTCCCCCCCTGTGGTCGCCCTTTACAGTCCAACCTAGCCAGTCCTTTCCCCCTGTTGTCGCCCTGTACGGTCCAACCTAGCCAGTCCTTCCCCCCCTGTGGTCGCCCTGTACAGTCCAACCTAGCCAGTCCTTCCCCCCTGTGGTCGCCCTGTACGGTCCAACCTAGCCAGTCCTTCCCCCCCTGTACGGTCCAACCTAGCCAGTCATTCCCCCCCTGTGGTCGCCCTGTACAGTCCAACCTCGCCAGTCCTTCACCTCTTCTCCTGTGGAAGCCCTTTACAGTCCAACCTAGCCATTCCTTCCCCTCTTCTCCTGTGGAAGCACTGTACAGTCCAACCTAGCCAGTCCTTCCCCTCTTCTCCTGTGGAAGCCCTTTACAGTCCAACCTAGCCAGTCCTTCACCTCTTCTCATGTGGAAGCCCTGTACAGTCCAACCTAGCCAGTCCTTCCCCTCTTCTCCTGTGGAAGCCCTGTACAGTCCAACCTAGCCAGTCCTTCCCCTCTTCTCCTGTGGAAGTCCTTTACAGTCCAACCTAGCCAGTCCTTCCCCTCTTCTCCTGTGGAAGCCCTTTACAGTCCAACCTAGCCTGTCCTTCCCCTCTTTTCATGTGGAAGCCCTTTACAGTCCAACCTAGCCAGTCCTTCCCCCCCTGTGGAAGCCCTTTACAGTCCAACCTAGCCAGTCCTTCACCTCTTCTCATGTGGAAGCCCTTTACAGTCCAACCTAGCCAGTCCTTCCCCTCTTCTCCTGTGGAAGCCCTTTACAGTCCAACCTAGCCAGTCCTCCCCCCCCTGTGGAAGCCCTTTACAGTCCAACCTAGCCAGTCCTTCCCCTCTTCTCATGTGGAAGCCCTTTACAGTCCAACCTAGCCAGTCCTTCCCCCCCTGTGGAAGCCCTTTACAGTCCAACCTAGCCAGACCTTCCCCCCCTGTGGAAGCCCTGTACAGTCCAACCTAGACAGTCCTTCCCCCCCTGTGGAAGCCCTTTACAGTCCAACCTACCACCTACCGGTGACCACAGTTTCAGCGTAGCTATGTCATAGACTCATCAGAAATAATAACCTGGAACGAAGGCAGGTGGTATGAAGCGAGTTGTTGATCGGGCTGTTCTTTAAGGGGAGCATATGTTTCCAGGTTTTGGGGTCCTGTGGGGGGTTGGGTTGCGGTTCTGGTGAGACATCCACTGGGAGGGGGGGGGGGGGGGGGGGGGGCTGTGGTTCTGGGGTCCCTGGCATTAACCTCTCGATGCCCAGTGGATATGCTTCTACACCTGCATTGCTTGCTGTTTGGGGATTTAGGCTGAGTTTCTGTACAGCACTTTGAAACATTAGCTGATGTGAGTAGGGCTTTGTAAATACATTTGATTTGATCCACCAGTCAATAGAATTCCTCCGGCACCGGGCCCGGTTGGTACAGTGATGGACTTGGTCCCAAACGATACCTCATTCATTATTTCTGACCGGGTCTGTCTAGGAAACAGAGATCCATTTGTGACGCAGCCCGGAGCACAGGCTCAGCACCAGAGTTCTGGCCCAGTTAACCAGCTCCTCTGCTGTAATACAACCTGACAGGCTCAGCACCAGAGTTCTGGCCCAGTTAACCAGCTCCTCTGCTGTAATACAACCTGACAGATTCAGCACCAGAGTTCTGGCCCAGTTAACCAGCTCCTCTGCTGTAATACAACCAGACAGATTCAGCACCAGAGTTCTGGCCCAGTTAACCAGCTCCTCTGCTGTAATACAACCTGACAGACTCAGCACCAGAGTTCTGGCCCAGTTAACCAGCTCCTCTGCTGTAATACAACCTGACAGATTCAGCACCAGAGTTCTGGCCCAGTTAACCAGCAGCTCTGGTGTAATACAACCTGACAGATTCAGTACCAGAGTTCTGGCCCAGTTAACCAGCTCCTCTGCTGTAATACAACCTGACAGATTCAGCACCAGAGTTCTGGCCCAGTTAACCAGCTCCTCTGCTGTAATACAACCTGACAGACTCAGCACCAGAGTTCTGGCCCAGTTAACCAGCTCCTCTGCTGTAATACAACCTGACAGGCTCAGCACCAGAGTTCTGGCCCAGTTAACCAGCTCCTCTGCTGTAATACAACCTGACAGATTCAGTACCAGAGTTCTGGCCCAGTTAACCAGCTCCTCTGCTGTAATACAACCTGACAGACTCAGCACCAGAGTTCTGGCCCAGTTAACCAGCTCCTCTGCTGTAATACAACCTGACAGACTCAGCACCAGAGTTCTGGCCCAGTTAACCAGCAGCACAAGTCTTCTGCAATACAACCTGACATGGTGGGTTTCTGATCCACTCAGAGCCCAGAGGATTGGGTTGGTGGGTTTCTGATCCACTTAGAGGCCAGAGGATTGGGTTGGTGGGTTTCTGATCCACTCAGAGCCCAGAGGATTGGGTTGGTGGGTTTCTGATCCACTCAGAGCCCAGAGGATTGGGTTGGTGGGTTTCTGATCCACTTAGAGGCCAGAGGATTGGGTTGGTGGGTTTCTGATCCACTCAGAGCCCAGAGGATTGGGTTGGTGGGTTTCTGATCCACTCAGAGGCCAGAGGATTGGGTTGGTGGGTTTCTGATCCACTCAGAGGCCAGAGGATTGGGTTGGTGGGTTTCTGATCCACTCAGAGCCCAGATGATTGGGTTGGTGGGTTTCTGATCCACTCAGAGGCCAGAGGATTGGGTTGGTGGGTTTCTGATCCACTTAGAGGCCAGAGGATTGGGTTGGTGGGTTTCTGATCCACTCAGAGCCCAGAGGATTGGGTTGGTGGGTTTCTGATCCACTTAGAGCCCAGAGGATTGGGTTGGTGGGTTTCTGATCCACTTAGAGGCCAGAGGATTGGGTTGGTGGGTTTCTGATCCACTCAGAGCCCAGAGGATTGGGTTGGTGGGTTTCTGATCCACTCAGAGCCCAGAGGATTGGGTTGATGGGTTTCGATTGGCCACTGAAATGCTGTTATAAACTGGTTACCATCGTAACTAGAGAGAGGTGACTTACTGCTGTTATAAACTGGTTACCATCGTAATTAGAGAGGTGACTTACTGCTGTTAAAAACTGGTTACCATCGTAACTAGAGAGAGGTGAATTACTGCTGTTATAAACTGGTTACCATCGTAATTAGAGAGGTGACTTACTGCTGTTATAAACTGGTTACCATCGTAATTAGAGAGGTGACTTACTGCTGTTAGAAACTGGTTACCATCGTAATTAGAGAGGTGACTTACTGCTGTTAAAAACTGGTTACCATCGTAACTAGAGAGAGGTGAATTACTGCTGTTATAAACTGGTTACCATCGTAATTAGAGAGGTGACTTACTGCTGTTATAAACTGGTTACCATCGTAATTAGAGAGGTGACTTACTGCTGTTATAAACTGGTTACCATCGTAAATAGAGAGGTGACTTACTGCTGTTATAAACTGGTTACCATCGTAATTAGAGAGGTGACTTACTGCTGTTATAAACTGGTTACCATCGTAATTAGAGAGGTGACTTACTGCTGTTATAAACTGGTTACCATCGTAATTAGAGAGGTGACTTACTGCTGTTATAAACTGGTTACCATCGTAATTAGAGAGGTGACTTACTGCTGTTATAAACTGGTTACCATCGTAATTAGAGAGGTGACTTACTGCTGTTATAAACTGGTTACCATCGTAATTAGAGAGGTGACTTACTGCTGTTATAAACTGGTTACCATCGTAATTAGAGAGGTGACTTACTGCTGTTATAAACTGGTTACCATCGTAATTAGAGAGGTGACTTACTGCTGTTATAAACTGGTTACCATCGTAATTAGAGAGGTGACTTACTGCTGTTATAAACTGGTTACCATCGTAATTAGAGAGGTGACTTACTGCTGTTATAAACTGGTTACCATCGTAATTAGAGAGGTGACTTACTGCTGTTATAAACTGGTTACCATCGTAACTAGAGAGAGGTGACTTACTGCTGTTATAAACTGGTTACCACCTTATCTGTGGAGTGGGGACTAGGAGAGGAGCGTCTATCTGTGGAGTGGGGACTAGGAGAGAGGAGCGTCTATCTGTGGAGTGGGGACTAGGAGAGAGGAGCGTCTATCTGTGGAGTGGGGACTAGGAGAGAGGAAAGTCTATCTGTGGAGTGGGGACGAGGAGAGAGGAGAGTCTATCTGTGGAGTGGGGACTAGGAGAGAGGAGCGTCTATCTGTGGAGTGGGGACTAGGAGAGAGGAGCATCTATCTGTGGAGTGGGGACTAGGAGATAGGAGCGTCTATCTGTGGAGTGGGGACTAGGAGAGATGAGCGTCTATCTGTGGAGTGGGGACTAGGAGAGAGGAGCGTCTATCTGTGGAGTGGGGACTAGTAGAGGAGTGTCTATCTGTGGAGTGGGGACTAGGAGAGAGGAGCGTCTATCTGTGAATTGGGGACTAAGAGAGGAGCGTCTATCTGTGGAGTTGGGTCTAGGAGAGGAGCGTCTATCTGTGGAGTGGGGACTAGGAGAGAGAAGCGTCTATCTGTGGAGTTGGGTCTAGGAGAGGAGCGTCTATCTGTGGAGTGGGGACTAAGAGAGGAGCGTCTATCTGTGGAGTTGGGTCTAGGAGAGGAGCGTCTATCTGTGGAGTGGGGTCTAGGAGAGAGGAGCATCTATCTGTGGAGTGGGGACTAGGAGAGAGGAGCGTCTATCTGTGGAGTGGGGACTAGGAGAGAGGAGCGTCTATCTGTGGAGTGGGGACTAGGAGAGAGGAGCGTCTTTCTGTGGAGTGGGGACTAGGAGAGGAGCATCTATCTGTGGAGTGGGGACTAGTAGAGAGGAGCGTCTATCTGTGGAGTGGGGACTAGGAGAGAGGAGCTTCTATCTGTGGAGTGGGGACTAGGAGAGGAGCATCTATCTGTGGAGTGGGGACTAGGAGAGGAGCGTCTATCTGTGGAGTGGGGACTAGGAGAGGAGCATCTATCTGTGGAGTGGGGACTAGGAGAGAGGAGCGTCTATCTGTGGATTGGGGACTAGGAGAGAGGAGTGTCTATCTGTGGAGTGGGGACTAGGAGAGAGGAGCGTCTATCTGTGGAGTGGGGACTAGGAGAGAGGAGCATTTATCTGTGGAGTGGGGACTAGGAGAGAGGAGCGTCTATCTGTGGAGTGGGGACTAGGAGAGAAGGAGCGTCTATCTGTGGAGTGGGGACTAGGAGAGGAGCGTCTATCTGTGGAGTGGGGACTAGGGGAGAGGAGCGTCTATCTGTGGAGTGGGGACTAGGAGAGAGGAGCGTCTATCTGTGGATTGGGGACTAGGAGAGAGGAGTGTCTATCTGTGGAGTGGGGACTAGGGGAGAGGAGCGTCTATCTGTGGAGTGGGGACTAGGAGAGAGGAGCGTCTATCTGTGGAGTGGGGACTAGGAGAGGAGCGTCTATCTGTGGAGTGGGGACTAGGAGAGGAGCGTCTGTGGAGTGGGGACTAGGAGAGAGGAGCGTCTATCTGTGGAGTGGGGACTAGGAGAGGAGCGTCTGTCTGTCGAGTAGGGACTAGGAGAGAGGAGCATCTATCTGTGGAGTGGGGACTAGGAGAGAGGAGCGTCTATCTGTGGAGGGGGGACTAGGAGAGAGGAGCGTCTATCTGTGGTGTGGGGACTAGGAGAGAGGAGCGTCTATACATGGATTGGGGACTAGGAGAGAGGAGCGTCTATCTGTGGAGTGGGGACTAGGAGAGAGGAGCGTCTATCTGTGGAGTGGGGACTAGGAGAGAGGAAAGTCTATCTGTGGAGTGGGGACGAGGAGAGAGGAGAGTCTATCTGTGGAGTGGGGACTAGGAGAGAGGAGCGTCTATCTGTGGAGTGGGGACTAGGAGAGAGGAGCATCTATCTGTGGAGTGGGGACTAGGAGATAGGAGCGTCTATCTGTGGAGTGGGGACTAGGAGAGATGAGCGTCTATCTGTGGAGTGGGGACTAGGAGAGAGGAGCGTCTATCTGTGGAGTGGGGACTAGTAGAGGAGCGTCTATCTGTGGAGTGGGGACTAGGAGAGAGGAGCGTCTATCTGTGAATTGGGGACTAAGAGAGGAGCGTCTATCTGTGGAGTTGGGTCTAGGAGAGGAGCGTCTATCTGTGGAGTGGGGACTAGGAGAGAGAAGCGTCTATCTGTGGAGTTGGGTCTAGGAGAGGAGCGTCTATCTGTGGAGTGGGGACTAAGAGAGGAGCGTCTATCTGTGGAGTTGGGTCTAGGAGAGGAGCGTCTATCTGTGGAGTGGGGTCTAGGAGAGAGGAGCATCTATCTGTGGAGTGGGGACTAGGAGAGAGGAGCGTCTATCTGTGGAGTGGGGACTAGGAGAGAGGAGCGTCTATCTGTGGAGTGGAGACTAGGAGAGAGGAGCGTCTTTCTGTGGAGTGGGGACTAGGAGAGGAGCATCTATCTGTGGAGTGGGGACTAGGAGAGAGGAGCGTCTATCTGTGGAGTGGGGACTAGGAGAGAGGAGCTTCTATCTGTGGAGTGGGGACTAGGAGAGGAGCATCTATCTGTGGAGTGGGGACTAGGAGAGGAGCGTCTATCTGTGGAGTGGGGACTAGGAGAGGAGCATCTATCTGTGGAGTGGGGACTAGGATAGAGGAGCGTCTATCTGTGGATTGGGGACTAGGAGAGAGGAGTGTCTATCTGTGGAGTGGGGACTAGGAGAGAGGAGCGTCTATCTGTGGAGTGGGGACTAGGAGAGAGGAGCATTTATCTGTGGAGTGGGGACTAGGAGAGAGGAGCGTCTATCTGTGGAGTGGGGACTAGGAGAGAAGGAGCGTCTATCTGTGGAGTGGGGACTAGGAGAGGAGCGTCTATCTGTGGAGTGGGGACTAGGGGAGAGGAGCGTCTATCTGTGGAGTGGGGACTAGGAGAGAGGAGCGTCTATCTGTGGAGTGGGGACTAGGAGAGAGGAGTGTCTATCTGTGGAGTGGGGACTAGGGGAGAGGAGCGTCTATCTGTGGAGTGGGGACTAGGAGAGAGGAGCGTCTATCTGTGGAGTGGGGACTAGGAGAGGAGCGTCTATCTGTGGAGTGGGGACTAGGAGAGGAGCGTCTGTGGAGTGGGGACTAGGAGAGAGGAGCGTCTATCTGTGGAGTGGGGACTAGGAGAGAGGAGCGTCTATCTGTGGAGTGGGGACTAGGAGAGAGGAGCTTCTATCTGTGGAGTGGGGACTAGGAGAGAGGAGCGTCTATCTGTGGAGTGGGGACTAGGAGAGAGGAGCGTCTATCTGTGGAGTAGGGACTAGGAGAGAGGAGCGTCTATCTGTGGAGTAGGGACTAGGGGAGAGGAGCGTCTATCTGTGGATTGGGGACTAGGAGAGAGGAGTGTCTATCTGTGGAGTGGGGACTAGAAGAGAGGAGCGTCTACCTGTGGAGTGGGGACTAGGAGAGAGGAGTGTCTATCTGTGGAGTGGGGACTAGGAGAGAGGAGCGTCTATCTGTGGAGTGGGGACTAGGAGAGAGGAGCGTCTATCTGTGGAGTGGGGACTAGGAGAGAGGAGCGTCTATCTGTGGAGTGGGGACTAGGAGAGAGGAGCGTCTATCTGTGGAGTCGGGACTAGGAGAGAGGAGCGTCTATCTGTGGAGTGGGGACTAGGAGAGAGGAGCGTCTATCTTTGGAGTGGGGACTATGAGAGAGGAGCGTCTATATGTGGAGTGGGGACTAGGAGAGAGGAGCGTCTATCTGTGGAGTGGGGACTAGGAGAGAGGAGTGTCTATCTGTGGAGTGGGGACTAGGAGAGAGGAGCTTCTATCTGTGGAGTGGGGACTAGGAGAGAGGAGCGTCTATCTGTGGAGTGGGGACTAGGAGAGAGGAGCGTCTATCTGTGGAGTGGGGACTAGGAGAGGATCGTCTATCTGTGGAGTGGGGACTAGGAGAGAGGAGCGTCTATCTGTGGAGTGAGTACTAGGAGACAGGAGCGTCTATCTGTGGAGTGGGGACTAGGAGAGGAGCGTCTATCTGTGGAGTGGTTACTAGGAGAGAGGAGCGTCTATCTGTGGAGTGGGGACTAGGAGAGAGGAGCGTCTATCTGTGGAGTGGGGACTAGGAGAAATACTTTTCCTGACATCCCCAATATCCACATAAGTGATGGTGTGTGTATGAATCAAATCAAATCCAATGTATTTTATTTGTCACAAGCTCTTTCCCAACAGAGATCATTAAGAAACACGAAGAACAGCAACAAAACACGTAAGAAGAAAGATACGGGGCCTCAGTACTCAGACCTCTTGACCCTTTCCATATTTTGTTACGTTACAGCCGTATTCTAAAATTGATTAAATAAATAAAAAATCATCAGCAATCTACACACAATACCTCATATTGACAAAGAGAAAACAGGTTTTTCATAATTTTTGCAAATTTATAAAATAATAAAATCCAGAAATACCTTACTTACATAAGTATTCAGACCCTTTGCTATGAGACTCCAAATTGAGCTCAGGTGCATCCTGTTAACATTGATCATCCTTGAGATGTTTCTACAACTTCATTGGAGTCCACCTGTGGTAAATTCAATGGATTGGACATGATTTGGAAAGGCACACACCTGTCTATATAAAGGTCCCACAGTTGACAGTGCATGTCAGAACAAAAACCAAGCTATGAGATCGAAGGAATTGTTCGTAGAGCTCAGAGACAGGATGGTGTCGAGGCACAGATCAGGGGAAGGGTACCAAAACATTTCTCCAGCATTTAAGGTCCCCAAGGACACAGTGGCCTCCATCATTCTTAAATGGAAGAAGTTTGGAACCACCAAGACTCGTCCTAGAGCTGGCTGCCCAGTGGAGAAGGGCCTTGGTCAGGGAGGTGACCAAGAACTCAATGGTCACTCTGACAGAGCTCTAGAGTTCCTCTGTGGAGATGGGAGAACCTTCCAGAAGGACAACCATCTCTGCAGCACTCCACCAATCAGGCCTTGATGGTAGAGTGGCCAGATGGAAGCCACTCCTCAGTAAAAGGCACATGACAGCCTGCTTGGTGTTTGCCAAAAGGCACCTAAAGACTCACTGGTCTGATGAAACCAAGATTGAACTCTTTGGCCTGAATGCAGGAGGAAACCTGGTACGGTGAAGCATGGGGGTGGCAACATCATGCTGTGGGGACTGAGAGACTAGTCAGGATCGAAGAAAAGACGAACAGAGGACAAAGAGATCCTTGATGGCATCGGGACACGTCTCTGAATGTCCTTTGAGTGGCCCAGCCAGAGCCCGGATGTGAACCTGATCGAACATCTCCGGAGAGACCTGAAAATACCTGTGCAGTGACGCTCCCCATCCAACCTGACAGAGCTTGAGAGGATCTGCAGAGAAGAATGGGAGAAACTCCCCAAATACAGGTGTGCCAAGCTTCTAGCGTCATACCCATGAAGACGCGAGGCTGTAATCGCTGACGAAGATGATTCAACAAAGTACAGATTAAAGGGTTTATTTGTAATAGGTTTTCTAAAAACCTGTTTTTGCTTTGTCCTTACGGGGTATTGTGAGGACAAACATAATACTGAATCAATTTTAGAACAAGGCTGTAATGTCACAACATGTTGAAAAAGTCAAGTGGTCTGAAAACTTTACGAATGCGACTGTAGCTCCACAGTGATCTGGTACTTCCTGTATACAGCTCCACATTGATCTGGTACTTCCTGTATACAGCTCCACAGTGATCTGGTACTTCCTGTATATAGCTCCACATTGATCTGGTACTTCCTGTATACAGCTCCACAGTGATCTGGTACTTCCTGTATATAGCTCCACATTGATCTGGTACATCCTGTATATAGCTCCACATTGATCTGGTACTTCCTGTATATAGCTCCACATTGATCTGGTACTTCCTGTATATAGCTCCACATTGATCTGGTACTTCCTGTATACAGCTCCACATTGATCTGGTACTCCCTGTATATAGCTCCACATTGATCTGGTACTGGTACTTCCTGTATATAGCTCCACATTAATCTGTTACTTCCTGTATATATCTCCACATTGATCTGTTACTTCCTGTATATAGCTCTACATTGATCTGTTACTTCCTGTATATATCTCCACATTGATCTGGTACTGGTACTTCCTGTATATAGCTCCACATTGATCTGGTACTCCCTGTATATAGCTCCACATTGATCTGTTACTTCCTGTATATACCGCCACATTGATCTGGTACTTCCTGTATATAGCTCCACATTGATCTGGTCCTTGTACTTCCTGTATATAGCTCCACATTGATCTGGTACTGGTACTCCCTGTATATAGCTCCACATTGACCTGGTACTTCCTGTATATAGCTCCACATTGATCTGGTACTGGTACTTCCTGTATATAGCTCCATATTGATCTGGTACTGGTACTTCCTGTATATAGCTCCACATTGATCTGGTACTTCCTGTATATAGCTCCACAGTGATCTGGTCCTTGTACTTCCTGTATATAGCTCCACATTGATCTGGTCCTTGTACTTCCTGTATATAGCTCCACATTGATCTGGTACTTCCTGTATAGAGCTCCACAGTGATCTGGTCCTTGTACTTCCTGTATATAGCTCCACAGTGATCTGGTACTGGTACTTCCTGTATATAGCTGCCTTCTTGTGTTCCTCTGTGTTTAAAATCTGCATCGTTGGGTTCGTCAGCAAGCATTTCATGTTTAAGTCTACACCCGTTGTATTGGGTTCATATATCAATATACATTTCATGTTAAAGTCTCGTTGTATCATGTAACAATATATATAAATGTGTGCGTGTGTGTGCGCGTGTGTGTGTGTGTGTGTGTGTGTGTGTGTGTGTGTGTGTGTGTGTGTGTGTGTGTGTGTGTGTGTGTGTGTGTGTGTGTATAGAGATCTGACAGTGCATAAAGCCAGTGCAGGTGTAGAAAGTGTGTGTGTGTGTGTGTGTGTGTGTGTGTGTGTGTGTGTGTGTCCGTGTGTCCGTGTGTCCGCACTGTTGTAAAGAGGGCCGGGTTCCTCGGGCGAGGGAAGGTGTTCTGGGTAACAGGGCAGATCAGAGTTGGGAGACTTGGTTGTTGGACAGGGGCCAGCTCCGGCCTGCTTTCTCCCCAGCCCAGGGTGTGACACGGCCGGGTTACAGCCCTCAACAGCGGGGGGGGAGGTTCCTGGAAGTCTGGAACTTTGAGTCACCAACGACACAGTCATGAAACAATTATGACGAGATAAAAAAAGTGATTTAACAAGGAATGATATGAACCATTGATCCCAATCTCTCTTTGATTGGCTGCGTCCTAAATGGCCCCCTATTCCCTATTGGCTCAGAGCAGTGTATGAGGAATAGTCTGCCGTCTGATTATGTCCTTTCAGGGCAGAGAGACGTGATAACATCAGGTTAATGAGAGGTACAGACAGGTAGGTGTTAATGAGAGGTACAGACAGGTAGGTGATAACATCAGGTTAATGAGAGGTACAGACAGGTAGGTGTTAACATCAGGTTAATGAGAGGTACAGACAGGTAGGTGTTAACATCAAGTTAATGAGAGGTACAGACAGGTAGGTGTTAACATCAGGTTAATGAGAGGTACAGACAGGTAGGTGTTAACATCAGGTTAATGAGAGGTACAGACAGGTAGGTGATAACATCAGGTTAATGAGAGGTACAGACAGGTAGGTGTTAACATCAGGTTAATGAGAGGTACAGACAGGTAGGTGTTAACATCAGGTTAATGAGAGGTACAGACAGGTAGGTGTTAACATCAGGTTAATGAGAGGTACAGACAGGTAGGTGATAACATCAGGTTAATGAGAGGTACAGACAGGTAGGTGATAACATCAGGTTAATGAGAGGTACAGACAGGTATGTGATAACATCAGGTTAATGAGAGGTACAGACAGGTAGGTGTTAATGAGAGGTACAGACAGGTAGGTGTTAACATCAGGTTAATGAGAGGTACAGACAGGTAGGTGATGACATCAGGTTAATGAGAGGTACAGACAGGTAGGTGTTAATGAGAGGTACAGACAGGTATGTGATAACATCAGGTTAATGAGAGGTACAGACAGGTAGGTGATTACAGCAGGTTAATGAAAGGTACAGACAGGTAGGTGATAACATCAGGTTAATGAGAGGTACAGACAGGTAGGTGATGACATCAGGTTAATGAGAGGTACAGACAGGTAGGTGTTAATGAGAGGTACAGACAGGTAGGTGATAACATCAGGTTAATGAGAGGTACAGACAGGTAGGTGATAACATCAGGTTAATGAGAGGTACAGACAGGTAGGTGATAACATCAGGTTAATGAGAGGTACAGACAGGTAGGTGTTAATGAGAGGTACAGACAGGTAGGTGTTAATGAGAGGTACAGACAGGTAGGTGATAACATCAGGTCAATGAGAGGTACAGACAGGTAGGTGTTAATGAGAGGTACAGACAGGTAGGTGTTAACATCAGGTTAATGAGAGGTACAGACAGGTAGGTGTTAACATCAGGTTAATGAGAGGTACAGACAGGTAGGTGGTAACATCAGGTTAATGAGAGGTACAGACAGGTAGGTGATACCATCAGGTTAATGAGAGGTACAGACAGGTAGGTGTTAACATCAGGTTAATGAGAGGTACAGACAGGTAGGTGTTAATGAGAGGTACAGACAGGTAGGTGATAACATCAGGTTAATGAGAGGTACAGACAGGTAGGTGATAACATCAGGTTAATGAGAGGTACAGACAGGTAGGTGTTAATGAGAGGTACAGACAGGTAGGTGGTAACATCAGGTTAATGAGAGTTACAGACAGGTAGGTGATACCATCAGGTTAATGAGAGGTACAGACAGGTAGGTGATAACATCAGGTTAATGAGAGGTACAGACAGGTAGGTGTTAACATCAGGTTAATGAGAGGTACAGACAGGTAGGTGTTAATGAGAGGTACAGATAGGTAGGTGATAACATCAGGTTAATGAGAGGTACAGACAGGTAGGTGATAACATCAGGTTAATGAGAGGTACAGACAGGTAGGTGTTAATGAGAGGTACAGACAGGTAGGTGGTAACATCAGGTTAATGAGAGGTACAGACAGGTAGGTGATACCATCAGGTTAATGAGAGGTACAGACAGGTAGGTGATAACATCAGGTTAATGAGAGGTACAGACAGGTAGGTGTTAACATCAGGTTAATGAGAGGTACAGACAGGTAGGTGATAACATCAGGTTAATGAGAGGTACAGACAGGTAGGTGATAACATCAGGTTAATGAGAGGTACAGACAGGTAGGTGTTAACATCAGGTTAATGAGAGGTACAGACAGGTAGGTGTTAATGAGAGGTACAGACAGGTAGGTGTTAACATCAGGTTAATGAGAGGTACAGACAGGTAGGTGTTAACATCAGGTTAATGAGAGGTACAGACAGGTAGGTGATAACATCAGGTTAATGAGAGGTACAGACAGGTAGGTGTTAATGAGAGGTACAGACAGGTAGGTGGTAACATCAGGTTAATGAGAGGTACAGACAGGTAGGTGTTAACATCAGGTTAATGAGAGGTACAGACAGGTAGGTGATAACATCAGGTTAATGAGAGGTACAGACAGGTAGGTGTTAACATCAGGTTAATGAGAGGTACAGACAGGTAGGTGTTAATGAGAGGTACAGACAGGTAGGTGATAACATCAGGTTAATGAGAGGTACAGACAGGTAGGTGTTAACATCAGGTTAATGAGAGGTACAGACAGGTAGGTGTTAACATCAGGTTAATGAGAGGTACAGACAGGTAGGTGATAACATCAGGTTAATGAGAGGTACAGACAGGTAGGTGTTAATGAGAGGTACAGACAGGTAGGTGATAACATCAGGTTAATGAGAGGTACAGACAGGTAGGTGTTAACATCAGGTTAATGAGAGGTACAGACAGGTAGGTGATAACATCAGGTTAATGAGAGGTACAGACAGGTAGGTGGTAACATCAGGTTAATGAGAGGTACAGACAGGTAGGTGATAACATCAGGTTAATGAGAGGTACAGACAGGTAGGTGATAACATCAGGTTAATGAGAGGTACAGACAGGTAGGTGATAACATCAGGTTAATGAGAGGTACAGACAGGTAGGTGTTAATGAGAGGTACAGACAGGTAGGTGATAACATCAGGTTAATGAGAGGTACAGACAGGTAGGTGTTAACATCAGGTTAATGAGAGGTACAGACAGGTAGGTGGTAACATCAGGTTAATGAGAGGTACAGACAGGTAGGTGATAACATCAGGTTAATGAGAGGTACAGACAGGTAGGTGTTAACATCAGGTTAATGAGAGGTACAGACAGGTAGGTGATAACATCAGGTTAATGAGAGGTACAGACAGGTAGGTGATAACATCAGGTTAATGAGAGGTACAGACAGGTAGGTGATAACATCAGGTTAATGAGAGGTACAGACAGGTAGGTGTTAACATCAGGTTAATGAGAGGTACAGACAGGTAGGTGATAACATCAGGTTAATGAGAGGTACAGACAGGTAGGTGTTAATGAGAGGTACAGACAGGTAGGTGAAAACATCAGGTTAATGAGAGGTACAGACAGGTAGGTGATAACATCAGGTTAATGAGAGGTACAGACAGGTAGGTGATAACATCAGGTTAATGAGAGGTACAGACAGGTAGGTGTTAATGAGAGGTACAGACAGGTAGGTGATAACATCAGGTTAATGAGAGGTACAGACAGGTAGGTGTTAACATCAGGTTAATGAGAGGTACAGACAGGTAGGTGTTAACATCAGGTTAATGAGAGGTAAAGACAGGTAGGTGTTAATGAGAGGTACAGACAGGTAGGTGTTAACATCAGGTTAATGAGAGGTACAGACAGGTAGGTGATAACATCAGGTTAATGAGAGGTACAGACAGGTAGGTGATAACATCAGGTTAATGAGAGGTACAGACAGGTAGGTGTTAATGAGAGGTACAGACAGGTAGGTGATAACATCAGGTTAATGAGAGGTACAGACAGGTAGGTGTTAACATCAGGTTAATGAGAGGTACAGACAGGTAGGTGATAACATCAGGTTAATGAGAGGTACAGACAGGTAGGTGGTAACATCAGGTTAATGAGAGGTACAGACAGGTAGGTGATAACATCAGGTTAATGAGAGGTACAGACAGGTAGGTGTTAACATCAGGTTAATGAGAGGTACAGACAGGTAGGTGATAACATCAGGTTAATGAGAGGTACAGACAGGTAGGTGATAACATCAGGTTAATGAGAGGTACAGACAGGTAGGTGGTAACATCAGGTTAATGAGAGGTACAGGCAGGTAGGTGATACCATCAGGTTAATGAGAGGTACAGACAGGTAGGTGTTAATGAGAGGTACAGACAGGTAGGTGATAACATCAGGTTAATGAGAGGTACAGACAGGTAGGTGATAACATCAGGTTAATGAGAGGTACAGACAGGTAGGTGTTAACATCAGGTTAATGAGAGGTACAGACAGGTAGGTGATAACATCAGGTTAATGAGAGGTACAGACAGGTAGGTGTTAATGAGAGGTACAGACAGGTAGGTGTTAACATCAGGTTAATGAGAGGTACAGACAGGTAGGTGATAACATCAGGTTAATGAGAGGTACAGACAGGTAGGTGATAACATCAGGTTAATGAGAGGTACAGACAGGTAGGTGTTAACATCAGGTTAATGAGAGGTACAGACAGGTAGGTGATAACATCAGGTTAATGAGAGGTACAGACAGGTAGGTGATAACATCAGGTTAATGAGAGGTACAGACAGGTAGGTGTTAACATCAGGTTAATGAGAGGTACAGACAGGTAGGTGATAACATCAGGTTAATGAGAGGTACAGACAGGTAGGTGATAACATCAGGTTAATGAGAGGTACAGACAGGTAGGTGATAACATCAGGTTAATGAGAGGTACAGACAGGTAGGTGTTAACATCAGGTTAATGAGAGGTACAGACAGGTAGGTGATAACATCAGGTTAATGAGAGGTACAGACAGGTAGGTGTTAATGAGAGGTACAGACAGGTAGGTGATAACATCAGGTTAATGAGAGGTACAGACAGGTAGGTGTTAATGAGAGGTACAGACAGGTAGGTGTTAATGAGAGGTACAGACAGGTAGGTGTTAACATCAGGTTAATGAGAGGTACAGACAGGTAGGTGATAACATCAGGTTAATGAGAGGTACAGACAGGTAGGTGTTAATGAGAGGTACAGACAGGTAGGTGATAACATCAGGTTAATGAGAGGTACAGACAGGTAGGTGTTAACATCAGGTTAATGAGAGGTACAGACAGGTAGGTGTTAATGAGAGGTACAGACAGGTAGGTGATAACATCAGGTTAATGAGAGGTACAGACAGGTAGGTGTTAATGAGAGGTACAGACAGGTAGGTGATAACATCAGGTTAATGAGAGGTACAGACAGGTAGGTGATAACATCAGGTTAATGAGAGGTACAGACAGGTAGGTGATAACATCAGGTTAATGAGAGGTACAGACAGGTAGGTGTTAATGAGAGGTACAGACAGGTAGGTGATAACATCAGGTTAATGAGAGGTACAGACAGGTAGGTGATAACATCAGGTTAATGAGAGGTACAGACAGGTAGGTGATAAAATCAGGTTAATGAGAGGTACAGACAGGTAGGTGATAACATCAGGTTAA